>NC_041383.1:134309622-134345557 GCF_002162155.2 Triticum dicoccoides | reverse complement strand
TACTGCTTGCATTAGAGTAGTGTAGCATGTTACTGCTTTCCGTTAATCCTATTCTGATGCATAGCCTGACATTGTTGCTACATCTGTTGATACCTTACCTGCAATCCTAAATACTTAGTATAGGTTGCTAGTTTATCATCATTGGCCCTACATTCTTGTCAGTCTGCCTTGCTATACTATTGGGCCGTGATCACTCGGGAGGTGATCACGGGTATATACTATACATACATACATACTATACAGATGGTGACTAAAGTCGGGTCAGCTCGTTGAGTACCCGCAAGTGATTCTGATGAGGGGGCTGAAAGGACAGGTGGCTCCATCCCGGTAGAGGTGGGCCTGGGTTCCCGACGGCCCCCGATTGTTACTTTGTGGCGGAGCAACGGGGCAGGTTGAGACCACCTAGGAGACAGGTGGGCCTGGCCCTATTCGGCGTTCGCGGATACTTAACTCGCTTAACGAGATCTTGGTATTTGATTTGAGTCTGGCTACTGGCCTATACGCACTAACCAACTACGCGGGAACAGTTATGGGCACTCGACGTAGTGGTATCAGCCGAAGCCTTCTTGACGTCAGCGAAGGAGCAGCGCGCACCGGATTGGACCGCGTAACATGACTTCCTTTGTAATGGAGGTTGCTAGGTCTGCTTCCGGCCGCCCTCGCAACGTGCAGGTGTGCAATGGGCGATGGGCCCAGACCCCTGCGCGCATAGGATTTAGACCGGCGGGCTGACCTCTCTGTTGTGCCTAGGTGGGGCTGCGACGTGTTGATCTTCCTAGGCCGAGCATGACCTAGGAAAGTGTGTCCGGCCAAATGGGATCGAGCGTGTTGGGTTATGTGGTGCACCCCTGCAGGGAAGTTAATCTATTCGAATAGCCGTGATCTTCGGTAACAGGACGACTTGGAGTTGTACCTTGACCTTATGACAACTAGAACCGGATACTTAATAAAACACACCTTTCCAAGTGCAGATACAACCCGGTGATCGCTCTCTAACAGGGCGACGAGGAGAGGATCGCTGGGTAGGATTATGCTATGCGATGCTACTTGGAGGACTTCAGTCTACTCTCTTCTTCATGCTGCAAGACGGAGGCTGCCAGAAGCGTAGTCTTCGACAGGATTAGTTATCCCCCTCTTATTCTGGCATTCTGCAGTTCAGTCCACTGATATGGCCTTCTTACACATATACCCATGCATATGTAGTGTAGTTCCTTGCTTGCGAGTACTTTGGATGAGTACTCACGGTTGCTTTCTCCCCCCTTTTCCCCCTTTCCTTTCTTTCTAGTTGTCGCAACCAGATGCTGGAGTCCAGGAGCCAGACGCCACCGTCGACGACGACTCCTACTACACCGGAGGTGCCTATTACTACGTGCAGCCCGCTGACGACGACCAGGAGTAGTTAGGAGGATCCTAGGCAGGAGGCCATGCCTCCTTCGATTGTATCCCAGTTTGTGCTAGCCATCTTATGGCAAACTTGTTTAACTTATATCTATACTCAGATATTGTTGCTTCCGCTGACTCGTCTATGATCGAGCACTTGTATCCGAGCCCTCGAGGCCCCTGGATTGTATTATGATGCTTGTATGACTTATTTATGTTTTTAGAGTTGTGTTGTGATATCTTCCCGTGAGTCCCTGATCTTGATCGTACACGTTTGCGTGCATGATTAGTGTACGATTGAATCGGGGGCGTCACAAGTTGGTATCAGAGCTGACTTCCTGTAGGAATCACCCTTCCACACTCTTTGGCCGAAGTTGAGTCTAGTCGATGAAAACTGTTTTACTAACATGGCTGTGCGGCCCATGGGCCCACGTCGCCATTGGGTGGTATTAGGATCTTTTACTCCTCGTCTATACTCTAGGGCTCTGATCTCTCTTCTATGCGGGTTAAATGATTTTACTAAATCTAACTCTAGGTTCTCGTAACTACTTCCTCCCGGAGAGCCAGTCGATACAGGTGATCGCCTACTGCACTAGAAGATTCCGAAGTTACTCTCCGATGTTCCCTCGATACTTTGTGCCATCGCTTTTGCAATTCCCTTCCATCGATAAACCCCTATGGATAACCACGTATACTCTCCATTCATACAATGTTTCCTAGTTGATCTTGTTACTGCAAGATACCCCGAAATTCTCTCTATTGTTCCGAGAATCCTTTGAGCTTAGTGCCTTGCTGTTCTTTGTCACCTGAATACCCCTACGGATAATACCCGCACTTACCGAGTATCCACTCATCCCAGTTGATTCATGTATGTCACCAATCTTCGGAATACCATTTGATCTTCCGAAAATCCTCAGGAGCCTATTGCTCTTGAAATTCTTGCTTGCTTACATTATGGTTAATCCCATAAGTCTAGTAATCTTATTGGCATCCCTTGTCACTATCATTTTGAGTCTGTTGATTCAATATGCTGCGAATGTTCACCATCATCAGTCGAATCCTAGGATTATCCTTCCGGCTCAGACGTCATTTTTGAACATGAGCTGGTTCTCGACCAATCAATTGCCGTAGGTTTTACCCCTAAGTCTATTCAGTTTACCCATCCTTAATCAGAGCGTTTGCTTCTGATCCCTTGAATCAGAAATCATGATTCTTTACATTGAGCTTTCAATTAGTCAGCTGTTTCTATAATCCAATACATTTGTATTGTTTCTTCCTCTGATTGTGTGCCGGTGCTCACATCAGCTCCATTATGGACCGTCGGATCCTTTGTTGAATTATCATCCGACAATGTCCTTTGTATACAAAACCTCGAGATGTTCTTTCACTGATACATAATTCCATTGGTAAATCCTATTCTCTGATTTGGCCAAACCATGCTCTGCTTTTGAGCTGGTGATAATTACTCTTGAAACTTGTGGTATATGTTTCCAAGATGCCCCAATGGGTTGAAGCTATACCTTCCCAAAAACCGTATGAACCTCAAGGGTTTCATAAGTCATACCCTTGTGGTGTTTTACCAGATAATTTTCTACCATAAAACTTCTTTGAAGACGAGAAGTGAATGAAAGGTCATGCATTAAAGAAGTGGGAGTCGACCTTGAACTTTGTGTTCATGCCCATGGACCCGGTGTGGAACTTATCATGGAAGCTTCTTGCAAAATATTTAATCATTTGGTTAATTGTTTCGGTGACATTAAATTGGATCCCTTGCAACTATGGTTCCGACCATATTGTTTTCCTTTGATCCCATTTCTCGGGCAAGTTTAAGCATTCGTCTTCTGTGGGTCAATACCCCAGTCCAACCTTGACATTGATCTACCGTTGAGTATTACACTCTGGTATCTCGAGATTATCATGGAACTGCATAACTTCTTACGAGTTCTTTATCAAGTACTACATTCTCACAGATTCCAATTTTGTACGGGATTCGAGTTATTAAACACTCAAAGACACCGATAACTGAACAGAGTCCGCACCGCGATTCAACAACTCTTAGTAATCTTCATTGCTTACGAGTTTGTACTCAATCGTGTCATTCCCAACTAATTGACTACATCATCATCGTCAGGTTGACTGCTTGACCATTCTACCTATGTCCTTCATCCTCGGGACACAATCCCGACAGTGCTCTAAGCTTACATTGAACTTTCACCATCATATTGTTTGTCTTGAGAGACAACTCTAAATTCTGAGATGACATCTTATCTATGGTTATAATAGCCTTTTGCTTCACCATTCCCTTGGCTTGATGCCATCGCCGAGCGATTGCATCTTCATGGAGCCTCTCGACAAAATTTGTTGAGATCATCATCAACATTTTAACTCCTTCCAGGATATCAATCAAATTCATGATGGGAAATACCATCCTTGCCCCTCGATGATTGTTTTATCATTGACCACATCCTTGTCTTCCCTCAACACAAATGTGTTCATGTTTTGGATTGAATCTTGAGTTCCTTGCTATCCAGCATTTGTTCTTCTTCACCTTGGAGTATTTCCATCTTTTATGTCAAGAAGGTTGTGAGAATTGCTCCGCCTCTTTAAATTTCTTGGTATAGTGATACTTCTCACCATCACCATTCTTTCTTGGTCCCAATGTTGATTCTAACCGGAATACTAACAAATGAACGGTGCTGCTTGGGTTCTGTACTTCTAGCAACCCTATTGCTTTAAAGTCAACGATCGACAGTTCGTTCTTAGACTGTTGGTTATTGAATCATCACTCTAACATTGATCTTGCTGCCTAAGGTCATATTTCGGGCACACCTTTCAACTAGTGATTGATGGTGTATGTTTTCTTTGAGCATACAACATTATATCATTTGAATTGACAAGTGTCATCTTGTTCACATTATTGTGGAAATCCATCCGTTTGGAATTCTTGATGAATTGTCGCTGAGCCCAACAGCCACCTCCTCATCCCCTCCTTGGTTTAATGATGAACTATTGTTTCAGGAACCCGCTCCCATAGTTCATTTCCGAGAGAATCTTACAATGTCATCTCGACAATTTGTGTCGCACCTTTCTGTTCTCAGGCATCCTGACCTTGAGGTATCCTGACACCAATCAGATCTAAATCTCGATCAGATACATTGGTCTTTATATGACCCGGTAAGGTGATGTCATGCCTAGCACACCTGGCTGGAGGGCCTATTGTTATAGTTCTTCCTTTTAGCAATGTTAACCAGTCTTCCATGAGGAAATTAAAGACTTATTCTATAAGTTGTTCCTGATGAATCCATTGAGTATCCAAAGTCTGACCTTTGCTTGAAGACCATGTCAATGCTATCTCGAAGCATGTCTGTGGTACTCCGATTTTCAACAAGAACATTTGGAGCCCAATGCTAAATGTTTCTTGCTCAATTATCCAAACACCATTGTATGGGTAATGTCATGAAAATTCTCCCCCCTACCTAAAGAGTTTTCTACATTATATCCTGACATGGATATCATGCTCTGCTTGTCCTTGGGAAGGATATAACCTTGAAATATGTGTTTTAACACATTTTCCTTTCCATTGTTCTGTTTAATATGATAATCATATTGTCCTTTCCATTGGTTGGTTTAATGTTGCTTGTGATCTGTATGATCTAAGCAGTAATATTCTCCTGCTTATGTAAACATCTCGGTGTACAATCCTGTCAGCAAGACCCTGTTACTATTGTTGATGACATTCCGGTAGCCACCGATGGACGAGAACTTTGCCTATTGGTCCGCCTCATCCTAATGAGCAGGAAAATGGTTCTCTTCGTCCCTCGCCCTTGGTACCGACGTTGTTGCCGACATAATCGACAGGCTATCCTCTGACATACCTTGCTTGCATGATCACGCAAGACGTCTCCGCCCTTCCTTCTTTTAACCCACTTGGTGGGCCCATAAGCCACAGTTCCACATGATCGAAACTTGACTCTCCTGTACACCCTATTGTCAAAGTTATTCCTCGTGCGTGGCCTCGTATGTAATTCATGAGCCACCTTCAAGTATGATATCAGACACAATATTTATTCCCGTTGCTTTGAACCCCTTTCACGCCCTGTAATAGGCATCGAACGATTGCCTATCCGCTTGAAACTCCTTATTGTACCTTCTTAATCTTCTCTCGAAATTTTCTAGGTTTCAATCCGCGAGTTACTTTCCGCTACCTCCCTTGGTGTTATCTACCAGGTAAGTGACCTTGTAGAGGTCAGTTCTATCGGAAATACCCCTTATCCTTTTTTGTAAGTATGATGGAACTCCTAAAGAAAGAATGCCGACTTCAACACAATGACCTCAAGCAGAGACATGAAGACATCAACATAATGGATCGACCTCTTCGAGAAGAGCAACCAAGACTGAGGAGATCCATTAGAATTTCGCAACCATAACTTTTCCCCTTACACCACCTCCTAAATCTCGGGACGAGATTTCTTGTAGTGGAGGAGAATTGTGACGCCCTGATAATTAAGCTACACTGAACCTCTGCTAATCATGCCACATCACCTCTGTTACTGTTGCTAACCTCGCAATGTTTTGAGACCGTTTCAAAATTTAAATTCTAAATATGTCAAACAACAAACGTTTTCAAAAGTTGAAACAAAAATGTTCGGTGGGTGCCGAATATTACAAGGGTAATTATAATACAGAAAACATATCTTTAGAAAGTGCCTGAATATTTTAAAATGAATTAAAACAGAAAAGATAAATAATAAAAGAAAATGCAAAACAGAAAACAAAATAGAAAAAAAGGAAGAACTCCCCCCACTGGGCTACGGCCCAGCAGACCACCGCGCTCCCCCCTTTTGGGCCTCAACCCACCAGGCCGCCAGGCCGGCCCACCCCGCCGCCATAACCTCCCCCACTCCCCCAGTACACCACCGACACACCCCCACCCCCGCAAAATATCTCCTCCCCCCTCTCTCTCCCCCGATTGGATCGGGATCGAGAGGAGGAGGTCGCTGCGACGCCCGACCCCGCCTCGCTGGACGCCCCCGCCGCCTCGACGCCGCCCCTGCCTCGGGTCGTCGTCCACCCGTCGCCTTGCCGGCGCCGCCCAACCCGCGCCACCTCGTCTACGTCGTGCTCGCCGCCCCGACACGGACTCACCGTCGCCCCGCAACTCTGGCCCTCCCCGAGCACACCCATGCACCTGTACAGGGCCGGTGAGGACCTCTCCGTCCGACCCCATCTTCCCTCCCTTCGATCACCATGCTCCCACTCGCACGCCGCTAGCTCGACATCGACCGTGCCTCGCAGGGCTGTGCACCACCCACGCCCTGCCTCGCCTAGTCCACCCCCTGGATGTGGCCTGCGCCCTCAAGCGCGCGCGCCCGCGCGTGCTTGGCCGTGCCCTACACCGCTCGCCGAAGCCCTATCGAACCCGTGACATCGCCACCGACGGCCATCATCGTTGTGGCCTTCTCCGGCCACCCCCAGGTCCCAACTGCACCACCAGTGGATGCGACCGAGCCACAGCTACTCGTAGTTGTGCTCGACTCGCCGAACCATTGCCCGATGCTCCTCCACCGTGCCTGGACGTCACCGGTGGTTACCTCCGGCCAGTTGACGTGTCCGGTTAATTAGGGGCACTAATTACCCTATTAGGTGCCCCTGTCACTATGACATGTGGGCCCCAACTAATATGGAATAACTAAACAGCTCTTTGATTAAAACCTGAGTCTATTACATGTGGGACCCGTGTACTATTTAAAAGGATAAGTTTTGGTTAAACTAACGACCAATGACAGTCAAGGCCCGCTGTCGGTGTCAAAACCGGCGGATCTCGGGTAGGGGGTCCCGAACTGTGCGTCTAGGCGGATGGTAACAGGAGACAAGGGACACGATGTTTTACCCAGGTTCGGGCCCTCTTGATGGAGGTACAACCCTACGTCCTGCTTGATTGATATTGATATTGTGGATGTTTACAAGAGTGGATCTACCACGAGATCAAGGAGGCTAAACCCTAGAAGCTAGCCTATGGTATGATTGTAATGGTTGTTGTTCTACGGACTAGAGCCATCCGGTTTATATAGACACCGGAGAGGGCTAGGGTTACATAGAGTCGGTTACAATGGTAGGAGATCTACATATCCGTATCCCCAAGCTTGCCTTCCATGCCAAGGAAAGTCCCATCCGGACACGGGACAAAGTCTTCAATCTTCATAGTCTTGGAGTCCGGTCGATGATGATAGTCCGACCGATGATAGTTCGGCCGATGATGGTAGTCCGACTATCCGGACACCCCCTAATCCGGGACTCCCTCAGTAGCCCCCGAACCAGGCTTCAATGACGATTAGTCCAGCATGTGTGTAGTCTTCGGCGTTGCAAGGCGGGTTCTCCTTCAAGTTCTACGTACCTGCCGAACAGTGTCCGGCTTCCTCATCAATGTTGCGCGTCTTGGCTTCCACGCCCAATAACGGCCTTCTTCCATGCATCGCGCGAATGTGAAAAGCCAGGGTGTCTTTTATGTTTTACCCCCTAGTTGTGCGAATAATCTGCCTATAAGGGAGACAAGAATCCAGATCCAAATCACCATCTTCCTCCCGCAAATACTCCTCGGAGCGCTTTCGACCAAGAATCCATTCCATCATGGACCGTCAACGCGGCTCCTCTTCTCGCGCTCCTAGCCCTTTGCCAGGAGATTGGAGGAGATGCTCTATTCCACACAACGAGCTGGTGAAGCTCCAAGCGGGGGGATATCTCCCTCCGGCCTTCATGGTTCCGGTTCGAGCCGGGCTGGCCACCTACATAGGTGGGAAGCAAGCGGAGGTTACCCCAAATCCCAACAAAGGGGAGCGGGTATGCTTCATCCCCTATCTGATAAGGGGGCTCGGATTTCCTGTACATCCATTCCTCCGCGGGCTCCTGGAGTTCTACGGACTCCAGCTTCATCACCTCACGCCTGCCTCAATCCTGCATATTGCGGGTTACGTAGCTCTTTGCGAGCTATTCCTCGGCGTCGAGCCCCACTTCGCGCTGTGGAAGAGGTTGTTCTGCCTTGTACCCCGCTCTCACGAGGGGTCCATATATCAAGTGGGCGGTGCCGAAATATGGCGCATTGCCGGAACCGGATATCCATCCGGAACCCCTATGAAGGCGTCCGAAGACTGGCCTTCAAAATGGTTTTATATAGAAGACGCTCCGCTGCCGGACCCTGTTCGGATCGGCCTCCCGGAGTTCAGCAATGCTCCTCTGAAGAAACGCGTTCGCGGAGCCCCCAACTGGAGGAAGACAAGAGCGTCCATTATTTTATGGGACGAATAAGGTTACTGGCCCATGCCGGGTTGACCATGATTGGAGTCATGGCAACATGCATTATGCGGGGGGTGCAACCACTACAATACAGGGGCCACCCCATGAGGGATTTCAACAGGGAGGACGATGCCACCCATCATGGCCGCAAAGGGCTGGATTCGGTCGAAGATCTGGTGACGATCCTGTCTGGCCTGTATAAGGGGGAGAAGGAGGATTTCCTTCGGACGAACCCATTAAATGGGTTCTCCATGAATAATCCCCGGCCTTGGGTAAGCAAACACTCTGCGTGCCCGACCCATGCTTTTTGAAACTTAAGTTTCTTATATTGTGTTCTTCTTTCGACGCAGGAGCTGCGCCGGATCGTGGAGGACATGCTAAGTCCAGCTCCGCAACCCGAGGATCCAGAGAGATCCCAGGATTCGGCCTCCAAAGAGGATCCGGACATAATGGTGGAGCTAATCGACGGGGTGTTCCACCAGCTCAGCATGGACAATGCGTTAGTCTCCATCACGGCCGACTATCCCGGACTATATCTGGCTTCCCAGGTGATTGCGACCGAAGTCCTGACACCGTCATTCCTTCCTTGCTTATTTCTGACCACCGTATACGATGGCGCTGTGCAGGAGGCGCCCCTAGGGCGAGAAGCCGAGCCCGCGGTGGCTGGCCC
Organism: Triticum dicoccoides; assembly: GCF_002162155.2. Classification (NCBI taxonomy): domain Eukaryota; kingdom Viridiplantae; phylum Streptophyta; class Magnoliopsida; order Poales; family Poaceae; genus Triticum; species Triticum dicoccoides. The sequence continues at coordinate 134,336,217 of NC_041383.1, read as the reverse complement.
ACAAAGGCCAGTCCGGACCAGTAGGCGGAAGAGGAGCGCGGCGCGGACTGAAACATCGCCGCAAAGGTATAGCTCACAATTCATTATTTAGAGCAACGTTCCTAGGAAGCGTTTGAGTGCTCATGACTTTTGTAGGGAAAAAGCGTCCGCTGGACTGCGGGCGTGGAGGTTGCCAATCCAACCTCTACCAGCCAGGCTCCAGCACCTGGTCTGGAGAGGGAGGCGAGCGCAAGGCGTGAGCCGGACGTTCCTCCAACGGAGGATGCCGACAGACTGTCCGCCACCAAGTCTGAGGTGGAGAGTGCCCTGAGTCACAGGTGCCGCCAGACAGTATTTCGTGACGCGTGCTTCTCCCCCGAGGCGTTGAATGCCTTTAACGCGGGGGACGCACACCTTCGTGCTGCTCAAGATGGTTTTACCAGAGCCACGGAGCAGTATGTAAAAGACATACAGGTAAGAGAATTTAATAGTTGTATATGCCAGTAGCCCCCGAGACTTAAAGTAGTTATGTTAACTGATTTAAGGATCATATGAAACATAGGATCTTACTGAGAAGAATACCGAACTGTCTCAGGAGCTGCAAGAGTGCAAGGCCCAACTTGAGGCCGCTCTCTCTGGCGCAGGAGGAAACACAGGGACCTCTCCTGGTAACACATTATTTTAGAAAGATATGTAGCGTTTGGCCTTTGCGCAAGTCTAAAAAATGATGTTGCAGGTGCTGCCGGACAAGATCCGGACAGGCAAGAACTTCTGCTCTAGCTAAAGGCCGGCGAGAGGGTGCTGCATAAGGTGCAGCATGAAAGGAACAAGCTCCAGGATGCCCATGCCCAGCTTGGAGAAGAGCTGGAAGGCGTTCGGGCCGAGCTGTCGGGCTCCGTTAAGGAGAATCAGCGGCTTCGTCGCGGCATCTATAGTAAGTGCTTGAGCGAACTCCTTTGAAAAGAAGAGTTCGGCGAGGAAGTCAATTTGACAGAATATGTCTGCAGGTATGCTCACAGGTCGCCCTGCGGAGGAGATGCCCGTATCAACGGGTGATCAACTTTCCGAATTGTTGCAACTGATCGAACGAGTTCGGCAGGCAATGAGCGGGGTCATCCAGGCTTTATGGCCAGCCTTCTCCTTACCCGAGGGTCTTGGGGAGCTTGCGGAGAAGCTTCAGGGAGTGCGGCAGCGATTCCATTTATGGAAGATTTCGGCCTGCCACCAAGGTGCCAGGGAGGCCTGGGCCATGGTAAAGACGCGGTACAAGAAGGCGGATCCCAACCACATGGCCAAAGTCGGACCTGTGGGTCCCGATGGGAAGGAGATCCCTGTGAGTTTAGTATACGGCCAAGTAGAGCTGGCCGCTAAATTTTCCCAACAGAACTGTAAATTAGACAACCTGTTAGACGGGATTGAGGAAGAATACAGTCAGTCGATTTGACAATGTATTATAAAATGACATATAAAATGCCTTCTAGCCGGATTGTAGATCGTTTTTCTTTGCCGACCTTTTCGCTTCGACCTCGGGACCCTAGAGTCCGGAGTGTGTCCGAATACCTTCTCGGTTATGAAACAACCGGGGTATGCATGGAGACCAGGCATAGGGGTCAGTAGTGCTTTATCAGACAAGTGCCCAACTAGTTATGTTATATTACATGGGTAGTAAGAAACATCTTCCAGGGAGAATAGTTCCGTTAAGGGTTCCTTTCCTCTGGGGGTGGCATGCCCTAAAGTGCATGTCCGGACTGCGAAAAAAGCAGAAAAACATCTGGGGGAAGATAAATAAGTGGATAAAAAATCATCTTTTAAGTCACCGACCGAATATTCCCTTAAGAACGCTAGCTTTCGGCTTCACCCAGTCTGAGGTACACATCCGGCTGACCCGGCAGTAACAATCGCAGAGGCGCTCCCTTTACCTCCTAGCCGAACAATCGGGAACGTAGGGGTAAGCACAGGAGCCAGGCAACCCAGCTTGGCCAAAACTTAAGTCATATCGATGCATATAATGGTGAATAAAAGGTACATGTGGAGGCTTGACACATGTGCTGGGCATGAAGCCCTTATAATTAAGCTTCTGGTAAAGAAGCCCCCAAGTATAATGAGTGCGGATAGCACATCAATTGCGCGCGAACATTGTGCAAGTAGGCCCTTTAAGGCTTGGATGAATAGGGTTGAGAAGAAAAAAGATAAACAAAAGGCAGCTGAAGTAAAAAAAATTTTGGATGGGGGGAAAGGGACGAACTCTTAGTCCGGCGCTAGGCATAGAATCTTCGGAGGCGGGCTGCGTTCCATGGGTTCGGCTCGAGTCGGTTATCCGATGCATTTTGTAGACGGTATGCTCCGCCGGTCAGGACTTGATTGATGAGGAAGGGGCCTTCCCATTTGGGCTTGAGCTTGTCCTTTTTCTTGTCCGGCAGGCGTAGAACTAGTTCGCCAACGTTGTAAGTCTTGGCCTGTACTTCTCTGCTTTGGTATCTTCGAGCCTACTTCTGATAGAATGCGGAACGAGCCTTGGCGATGTCGCGTTCTTCCGCCAATGCGTCCAAGCTGTCCTGCCGATCCAACTCGGCTTCTCTTTCTTTGTACATGTGCACTCGAGGTGAGTCATGAATTATGTCGCAGGGAAAAACTGCTTCTGCACCGTATACAATAAAAATGGTGTGAATCCGGTAGTACGGTTAGGCGTTGTCCGCAGCCCCCAGAGTACGGAGTCGAGCTCCTCTACCCAGTGCGTGTCAGATTTCGTAAGGGGCCGCACTAGTCTGGGTTTGATGCCGCTCATTATTAGACCATTTGCTCGTTCCACTTGACCGTTGGTTTGAGGATGATAGACTGAAGCGTAATCGAGCTTGATGCCCATATTTTTGCACCATGATTTAACCTCATCGGCCGTGAAGTTTGTGTCGTTATCGATGATGATGCTGTGGGGGACACCATAACGGCGTACTACCCCGGATATAAAGTCTATCACTGGTCCAAACTCTGCCATTTTAACTGGCTTGGCCTCTATCCATTTGGTGAATTTATCCACCATGACCAATAGGTACCTTTGCTTGTGGGTTCCCCCTTTAAGTGGTCCAACCATGTCAAGCCCCCAGACCACGAACGGCCAGGTAATGGGTATAGTTTTGAGGGCGGTGGGTGGCATATGGCTCTGATTAGCAAAGAGCTGACAACTGACGCATCTTTGGACTAAGTCCTGAGCATCTGCTCGGGCCGTCGGCCAATAAAATCCTGTACGGAATGCCTTTCCTACAAGGGCCCGAGCTGCGGCGTGGTGTACGCCTAGTCCGGCGTGAATTTCAGCCAGGAGGTTTTGCCCTTCCTTTTCGGAGATACACCTTTGAAGGACTCCGGTTGTGCTTTTCTTATAAAGTTCTCCCTCATAGACCTTGTAGGCCTTAGATCGCCGGACAATGCAGCGGGCCTCATTTTGGTCTGCGGGAAGCTCCGGCCTAAGCAAGTAGGCAAGGAATGGTTCTGTCCACGGGGCAATTACTGCCATTATGTCGTGGGCTGAAGGTGTTATGTCATCGGCTGAATCGCCGGTTGGTGCGGCTTGTTCCGGTTTGTTATTGCCGGACTCCTCTTCCCATAGTACAGATGGCTTGAAGAGCCGTTCCAGGAAGATATTAGGAGGGACAACATCGCGTTTTGTGCCGATGCGTGCCAGTACGTCGGCTGCTTGGTTATTATCCCGGGCTACGTGATGGAATTCAAGTCCTTCAAACCGGGCTGACATTTTTAGGACAACGTTGCAATGTGCTGCCATTTTCGGATCTTTGGCGTCAAAGCCTCCGTTTATTTGGGATATTGCGAGGTTTGAATCCCCGCGCACCTCTAGGCGTTGAATGCCCATGGAGATTGCCATCCGGAGACCATGTAAAAGGGCCTCGTATTCGGCTGCGTTGTTGGAGTCCGTGTACATTATCTGAAGTACGTATTGGACTATGTCCCCGGTCGGGGACGTCAATACGACGCCAGCCCCCAATCCGGCTAACATTTTAGAGCCGTCGAAGTGCATAATCCAATTGGAGTATGTGCCGTACTCTTTAGGGAGTTCGGCTTCGGTCCATTCAGCGACAAAGTCAGCCAAAACTTGTGACTTTATAGCTCGCCGAGGTTTGTAAGTTATATCAAATGGTAAGAGCTCAATGGCCCATTTTGCAATCCTGCCCGTTGCGTCGCGGTTGTTTATAATGTCGTTAAGTGGTACTTCAGAGGCCACTGTTATCGAACACTCTTGAAAGTAGTGTCGGAGCTTCCGGGATGCCATGAACACCGCGTATGCTATCTTCTGATAGTGCGGGTAACGGGATTTGCAGGGGGTTAACACAGTGGATACGTAGTATAATGGTTTTTGAAGAGGGAATTTATGCCCTTCTGTCTCTCGTTCAACGACGAGTACCGCGCTTACAACTTGATGCGTTGCTGCGATGTATAACAACATTGGTTCGCCCAGGTTGGGCGCAGCAAGGACCGGATTTGTTACCAATATGGCCTTTATTTCTTCGAGTCCGACGGTGGCAGCATCCGTCCACTCGAAGTGTTCGGTGCGCCTAAGGAGGCGATAGAGGGGCAATGCCTTTTCTCCTAGGCGGGAGATAAAGCGGCTTAGAGCCGCCATGCATCCAGTCAATTTTTGTATTTGCTTGAGGTCTTTTGGGATATCTAGCTGTGACAGAGCTCAGATCTTGGCTGGGTTTGCTTCAATTCCTCTACCGGATACGATGAAGCCCAGCAGCTTTCCAGCTGGTACGCCAAAAACGCATTTTTCCGGATTCAGCTTGATGTCATATGCTCTGAGGTTGTCGAATGCGAGCCTCAAGTCGTCTACTAGAGTTTCGACGTGTTTAGTTTTGACGACTACGTCGTCTACGTATGCCTCTACTGTTTTGCCGATCTGGGTAGCCAGACATGTCTGAATCATGCGCTGATTTGTTGCGCTGGCGTTTTTAAGTCCGAAGGGCATCATGTTGAAGCAGAATGGTCCATATGGAGTAATGAATGCCGTTGCGGCTTGATTCGCTTCTGCCATCTTGATTTGATGATAGCCGGAGTATGCATCCAGGAAGCACAATGAATCGTGCCCTGCAGTGGCATCGATGATTTGGTCGATGCGGGCGAGGGGGAAGGGATCCTTTGGGCAGGCTTTATTTAGGTCTTTGAAATCGACGCATAGGCGCCAGGATTTGTCCTTCTTTGGTACCATTACCAGGTTTGCTAGCCAATCCGGATGTTTGATGTCTCTGATGAATCCGGCTTCCAATAGTTTGGCTAGCTCTTCTCCCATTGCCTGTCTTTTGGGTTCGGAAAATCGTCGAAGAGCATGTTTGACTGGCTTGAATCCTTTTAGGATGTTTAGGCTGTGTTCTACCAATCTGCGTGGGATTCCGGGCATATCCGAGGGGTGCCAGGCAAAAATGTCCCAATTTTCCCGAAGGAATTCTCGCAGTGCGGCGTCTACATCAGGGTTCAATTGTGCCCCGATGGAGGCCGTCTTTGTCGGGTCCGTTGGGTGGACCTAGAATTTTACTATTTCATCTGCTGGTTTAAAGGAGGTGGACTTGGATCTCTTATCGAGTATCACATCGTCCCTATTCACCGTAGAGCGCAGCGCGGTGAGTTCCTCTACCGCTAGGGCTTCGGATAGTGCCTCTAAGGCTAATGCTGCTGTCTTGTTTTCGGCGCGAAGTGCTATGTCCGGATCACTAACGAGAGTGATTATTCCGCCGGGCCCAGGCATTTTGAGCTTCATGTACCCGTAATGGGGTACGGCTTGAAAAATTGTGAATGCCTCTCGTCCTAATATAGCGTGATATCCGCTGTTGAACGGGGCCACTTGGAACGTGACTTCTTCGGATCTGTAATTGTCCGGCGAGCCGAATACCACATCGAGTGTGATTTTTCCTGTGCAGCGCGCCTCCCGGCTAGGGATTATTCCTGTAAAGGTTGTGCTGCTTCGCTCAATGCGGCTCCAGTCTATTTCCATTTTTTGAAGGGTTTCCTCGTAGATGAGTTTTAATCCGCTGCCGCCATCCATGAGGACTTTTGTAAGTCGAAAGCCGTCCACTATTGGACTAAGTACTAGTGCGGCTGGAGCTCGGGCTGTTCGGAATTTAGGTTCGTCGCTGGCGTTGAAGGTGATGGCTGTGTCGCTCCATGGATTGGTTGTTGCTACTTGGTAGACTTCGGCGAGGCTGCGGATTGTTCGTTTCCGCATATTATTTGATGCGAAAGTCTCGAAGACTGTTGATACCGTACCGATGTTGTTGGAGTGGTTTTCCGGGGCTAGAAGCTCCTCTCCACTTTTGGCCACCTGCCGTAATATCCAACATGCTCGAAGGCTATGTGTTGGGACGGCGCCTTCTGTACTGCGAATTTTACATGGTCTGCTAAGCCATCCCTCCAGTACGGTTCCGTGCCCTTTATGGGGTTTTTGATTTTTGGTTTTTGTATCTGGTGCCTGAGTGTAATGCACCCTTTTGTTGCGGACTAGGGTTGTATTCGGGGCCGGATTGTCCCAAAACTTATTTTCGGTTGTCCGGAAACTCTCCATCGCATAGTACTTTCGTACTATGGACGCCAGGTCAGCGAAGCGTGTAATTCCACGACGGCTGACGGCGTTCAAGATTCCCTTGTCCGTGCAATTATTGCAAAAAATTGAGATTGCGTTTTCCTCTCGGCAGTCCTTTATCCTGTCCATAACCAGGAGGAATCTGGCCCGGTAGTGATGTACTGTCTCAGCGGGTTCTTGCCGGATTAGAGATAGATCGCATATGTCTGGGCGGGTGGGTGGAATTAAGTCCGGAACCCTACCCATCTCAAGGCTCGAAGGCCGAGAAGTTTCCAAATTTGGAAGCTTGGATTGCTGGACGTTGTCCAACGACTCTGGTCTGATGCCTGACTTTAAGTTCAGTGCTTGATCGAAGTCCGTCCCTCCGCGGGAATCCGGCATGGGGGGTTCGGGAGCCTGGACATGACTAGTTTTCAATACAGGAGAAGAGTCGCCGCATTGTTCCTCTACCACTGCAACGTGGTGGGTAACCTGGGGAGAGTTAATCTCTCTCAGATCGGTTTTAAGCCCAATCTAATTGTAGTATGTAGCGACTCCCAGGGCGGCGATGCGATCCAAGAGCTCATTTACGGACGAGAGCTCTATTGGATCCAGTCGCTCGGCGAATTCCGAGCTGACGTGAAGATTGCTTTTGACGACTTGAGAGGTCATTGTCGAAGCGGTGGCCGGACAGGCGGTCATAAGAAAACCACCTAGCCGGATAGTTTGGCCGGCGGCCAAGGCTCCTTTGGAGAAAATACCGTCCTTGAAGACGGGAGGAGGCATCCTTCCTATCGGTGACGGCACAAAGGAACTCTCAATGAAAGCACCAATGTCGGTGTCAAAACCGGCGGATCTCGGGTAGGGGGTCCCGAATTGTGCGTCTAGGCGGATGGTAACAGGAGACAAGGGACACGATGTTTTACCCACGTTCGGGCCCTCTTGATGGAGGTAAAACCCTACATCCTGCTTGATTGATATTGATATTGTGGATGTTTACAAGAGTGGATCTACCACGAGATCAAGGAGGCTAAACCCTAGAAGCTAGCCTATGGTATGATTGTAATGGTTGTTGTTCTACGGACTAGAGCCATCCGGTTTATATAGACACCGGAGAGGGCTAGGGTTACATAGAGTCGGTTACAATAGTAGGAGATCTACATATCCGTATCGCCAAGCTTGCCTTCCACGCCAAGGAAAGTCCCATCCGGACACGGGACGAAGTCTTCAATCTTGTATCTTCATAGTCTTGGAGTCTGGTCGATGATGATAGTCCGGCCGATGATAGTTCGGCCGATGATGGTAGTCCGGCTATCCGGACACCCCTAATCCGGGACTCCCTCACCCGCCCCAGGAAAGAAATTAACAAAAGTTAATAAAATAAATAAATAAATAAACATTAATTAATTAGTGGATTAAGTAAGTTAATTAATACTGTTTAGCTAAGCTAATTAAAATTAGTTAACCTAATCAATGTAATTAAGCTAATTAACATGTTTAGTTAATCTAAGTCAATGACATATGGACCCACGCGTCAGCTTGACCCAGTAAACACCTCTGTTGACTGATGATGTCATGCTGACGTCATACTGGTGCAGTAATGCCATTTTCGAATTAAATTAATAATAATAATTTATAAATTGAATTAAATCTTTAAAAATTAATATAAAATAAACCGTAGCTCAGATGGAAAAACTTTGTACATGAAAGTTGCTCAGAACGACGAGACGAATCCAAAAATGCAGCCCGTTCGTCCGCCACACATCCCTAACCTATCGAACTCGCAACTTTCCCCCTCCGGCTCCTCTGCCCGGAAGCACGAAATAGCGGGGATACTTTCCCGGATGTTTCCCCCCTTCACCGGCATCACCTCATACCGCGTTAGGGCACGCCTAGCATCACGTTTTGCTTTGTCATGCATCGTCATGCATCTGTTTGCATTGTATTCATTGTTTCTTCCCCCTCTTCTTCCGCTAGACACCGAGACCGACGCCGCTGCTACCCAGTACGACTACGGAGTTGACGACCCCTCTCTCTTGCCAGAGCAACCAGGCAAGCCCCCCCCCCCTTGATCACCAGATATCGCCTATTCTCCTCTATACTGCTTGCATTAGAGTAGTGTAGCATGTTACTGCTTTCCGTTGATCCTATTCTGATGCATAGCCTGACATTGTTGCTACATCTGTTGATACCTTACCTGCAATCCTAAATACTTAGTATAGGATGCTAGTTTATCATCATTGGCCCTACATTGTTGTCAGTCTGCCTTGCTATACTATTGGGCCGTGATCACTCGGGAGGTGATCACGGGTATATACTATACATACATACATACTATACAGATGGTGACTAAAGTCGGGTCAGCTCGTTGAGTACCCGCAAGTGATTCTGATGAGGGGGCTGAAAGGACAGGTGGCTCCATCCCGGTAGAGGTGGGCCTGGGTTCCCGACGGCCCCCGATTGTTACTTTGTGGCGGAGCAACGGGGCAGGTTGAGACCACCTAGGAGACAGGTGGGCCTGGCCCTATTCGGCGTTCGCGGATACTTAACTCGCTTAACGAGATCTTGGTATTTGATTTGAGTCTGGCTACTGGCCTATACGCACTAACCAACTACGCGGGAACAGTTATGGGCAATCGACGTAGTGGTATCAGCCGAAGCCTTCTTGACGTCAGCGAAGGAGCAGCGCGCACCGGATTGGACCGCGTAACATGACTTCCTTTGTAATGGAGGTTGCTAGGTCTGCTTCCGGCCGCCCTCGCAACATGCAGGTGTGCAATGGGCGATGGGCCCAGACCCCTGCGCGCATAGGATTTAGACCGGCGGGCTGACCTCTCTGTTGTGCCTAGGTGGGGCTGCGACGTGTTGATCTTCCGAGGCCGGGCATGACCTAGGAAAGTGTGTCCGGCCAAATGGGATCGAGCGTGTTGGGTTATGTGGTGCACCCTTGCAGGGAAGTTAATCTATTCGAATAGCCGTGATCTTCGGTAACAGGACGACTTGGAGTTGTACCTTGACCTTATGACAACTAGAACCGGATACTTAATAAAACACACCTTTCCAAGTGTAGATACAACCCGGTGATCGCTCTCTAACAGGGCGACGAGGAGAGGATCGCTGGGTAGGATTATGCTATGCGATGCTACTTGGAGGACTTCAGTCTACTCTCTTCTTCATGCTGCAAGACGGAGGCTGCCAGAAGCGTAGTCTTCGACAGGATTAGTTATCCCCCTCTTATTCTGGCATTCTGCAATTCAGTCCACTGATATGGCCTTCTTACACATATACCCATGCATATGTAGTGTAGTTCCTTGCTTGCGAGTACTTTGGATGAGTACTCACGGTTGCTTTCTCCCCCCTTTTCCCCCTTTCCTTTCTTTCTGGTTGTCGCAACCAGATGCTGGAGTCCAGGAGCCAGACGCCACCGTCGATGATGACTCCTACTACACCGGAGTTGCCTATTACTACGTGCAGCCCGCTGACGACGACCAGGAGTAGTTAGGAGGATCCTAGGCAGGAGGCCTACGCCTCCTTCGATTGTATCCCAGTTTGTGCTAGCCATCTTATGGCAAACTTGTTTAACTTATGTCTATACTCAGATATTGTTGCTTCCGCTGACTCGTCTATGATCGAGCACTTGTATCCGAGCCCTCGAGGCCCCTGGCTTGTATTATGATGCTTGTATGACTTATTTATGTTTTTAGAGTTGTGTTGTGATATCTTCCCGTGAGTCCCTAATCTTGATCGTACACGTTTGCGTGCATGATTAGTGTACGATTGAATCGGGGGCATCACAAGTTGGTATCAGAGCTGACTTCCTGTAGGAATCACCCTTCCACACTCTTTGGCCGAAGTTGAGTCTAGTCGATGAAAACTGTTTTACTAACATGGCTGTGCGGCCGATGGGCCCACGTCGCCATTGGGTGGTATTAGGATCTTTTACTCCTCGTCTATACTCTGGGGCTCTGATCTCTCTTCTATGCGGGTTAAATGATTTTACTAAATCTAACTCTAGGTTCTCGTAACTACTTCCTCCCGGAGAGCCACTCAATACAGGTGATCGCCTGCTGCGCTAGAAGATTCCGAAGTTACTCTCCGATGTTCCCTCGATACTTTGTGCCATCGCTTTTGCAATTCCCTTCCATCGATAAACCCCTATGGATAACCATGTATACTCTCCATTCATACAATGTTTCCCAGTTGATCTTGTTACTGCTAGATACCCCGAAATTCTCTCTGTTGTTCCGAGAATCCTTTGAGCTTAGTGCCTTGCTGTTCTTTGTCACCTGAATACCCCTACGGATAATACCCGCACTTACCGAGTATCCACTCATCCCAGTTGATTCATGTATGTCACCAATCTTCGGAATACCATTTGATCTTCCGAAAATCCTCAGGAGCCTATTGCTCTTGAAATTCTTGCTTGCTTACATTATGGTTAATCCCATAAGTCTAGTAATCTTATTGGCATCCCTTGTCACTATCATTTTGAGTCTGTTGATTCAATATGCTGCGAATGTTCACCATCATCAGTCGAATCCTAGGATTATCCTTCCGGCTCAGACGTCATTTTTGAACATGAGCTGGTTCTCGACCAATCAATTGCCATAGGTTGTACCCCTAAGTCTATTCAGTTTACCCATCCTTAATCAGAGCGTTTGCTTCTGATCCCTTGAATCAGAAATCATGATTCTTTACATTGAGCTTTGAATTAGTCAGCTGTTTCTATAATCCAATACATTTGTATTGTTTCTTCCTCTGATTGTGTGCCGGTGCTCACATCAGCTCCATTATGGACCGTCGGATCCTTTGTTGAATTATCATCCGACAATGTCCTTTGTATACAAAACCTCGAGATGTTCTTTCACTGATACATAATTCCATTGGTAAATCCTATTCTCTGATTTGGCCAAACCATGCTCTGCTTTTGAGCTGGTGATAATTACTCTTGAAACTTGTGGTATATGTTTCCAAGATGCCCCAATGGGTTGAAGCTATACCTTCCCAAAAACCGTATGAACCTCAAGGGTTTCATAAGTCATACCCTTGTGGTGTTTTACCAGATAATTTTCTACCATAAAACTTCTTTGAAGACGAGAAGTGAATGAAAGGTCATGCATTAAAGAAGTGGGAGTCGACCTTGAACTTTGTGTTCATGCCCATGGACCCGGTGTGGAACTTATCATGGAAGCTTCTTGCAAAATATTTAATCATTTGGTTAATTGTTTCGGTGACATTAAATTGGATCCCTTGCAACTATGGTTCCGACCATATTGTTTTCCTTTGATCCCATTTCTCGGGCAAGTTTAAGCATTCGTCTTCTGTGGGTCAATACCCCAGTCCAACCTTGACATTGATCTACTGTTGAGTATTACACTCTGGTATCTCAAGATTATCATGGAACTGCATAACTTCTTACGAGTTCTTCATCAAGTACTACATTCTCACAGATTCCAATTTTGTACGGGATTCGAGTTATTAAACACTCAAAGACACCGATAACTGAACAGAGTCCGCACCGTGATTCAACAACTCTTAGTAATCTTCATTGCTTACGAGTCTGTACTCAATCGTGTCATTCCCAACTAATTGACTACATCATCATCGTCAGGTTGACTGCTTGACCATTCTACCTATGTCCTTCATCCTCGGGACACAATCCCGACAGTGCTCTAATCTTACATTGAACTTTCACCATCATATTGTTTGTCTTGAGAGACAACTCTAAATTCTGAGATGACATCTTATCTATGGTTATAATAGCCTTTTTCTTCACCATTCCCTTGGCTTGATGCCATCGCCGAGCAATTGCATCTTCATGGAGCCTCTCGACAAAATTTGTTGAGATCATCATCAACATTTTAACTCCTTCCAGGATATCAATCAAATTCATGATGGGAAATACCATCCTTGCCCCTCGATGATTGTTTTATCATCGACCACATCCTTGTCTTCCCTCAACACAAACGTGTTCATGTTTTGGATTGAATCTTGAGTTCCTTGCTATCCAGCATTTGTTCTTCTTCACCTTGGAGTATTTCCATCTTTTATGTCAAGAAGGTTGTGAGAATTGCTCCGCCTCTTTAAATTTCTTGGTATAGTGATACTTCTCACCATCACCATTCTTTCTTGATCCCGATATTGATTCTAACCGGAATACTAACAAATGAACGGTGCTGCTTGGGTTCTGTACTTCTAGCAACCCTATTGCTTTAAAGTCAACGATCGACAGTTCGTTCTTAGACTGTTGGTTATTGAATCATCACTCTAACATTGATCTTGCTGCCTAAGGTCATATTTCGGGCACACCTTTCAACTAGTGATTGATGGTGTATGTTTTCTTCGAGCATACAACATTATATCATTTGAATTGACAAGTGTCATCTTGTTCACATTATTGTGGAAATCCATCCGTTTGGAATTCTTGATGAATTGTCGCTGAGCCCAACAGCCACCTCCTCATCCCCTCCTTGGTTTAATGATGAACTATTGTTTCAGGAACCCGCTCCCATAGTTCATTTCCGAGAGAATCTTACAATGTCATCTCGACAATTTGTGTCGCACCTTTCTGTTCTCAGGCATCCTGACCTTGAGGTATCCTGACACCAATCAGATCTGAATCTCGATCAGATACATTGGTCTTTATATGACCCGGTAAGGTGATGTCATGCCTAGCACACCTGGCTGGAGGGCCTATTGTTATAGTTCTTCCTTTTAGCAATGTTAACCAGTCTTCCATGAGGAAATTGAAAGACTTATTCTATAAGTTGTTCCTGATGAATCCATTGAGTATCCAAAGTCTGACCTTTGCTTGAAGACCATGTCAATGCTATCTCGAAGCATGTCTGTGGTACTCCGATTTTCAACAAGAACATTTGGAGCCCAATGCTAAATGTTTCGTGCTCAATTATCCAAACACCATTGTATGGGTAATGTCATGAAAATTCTCCCCCCTACCTAAAGAGTTTTCTACATTATATCCTGACATGGATATCATGCTCTGCTTGTCCTTGGGAAGGATATAACCTTGAAATATGTGTTTTAACACATTTTCCTTTCCATTGTTCTGTTTAATATGATAATCATATTGTCCTTTCCATTGGTTGGTTTAATGTTGCTTGTGATCTGTATGATCTAAGTAGTAATATTCTCCTGCTTATGTAAACATCTCGGTGTACAATCCTGTCAGCAAGACCCTGTTACTATTGTTGATGACATTCCGGTAGCCACCGATGGACGAGAACTTTGCCTATTGGTCCGCCTCATCCTAAGAGCAGGAAAATGGTTCTCTTCGTCCCTCGCCCTTGGTACCGACGTTGTTGCCGACATAATCGACAAGCTATCCTCTGACATACCTTGCTTGCATGATCACGCAAGACGTCTCCGCCCTTCCTTCTTTTAACCCACTTGGTGGGCCCATAAGCCACAGTTCCACAGGATCGAAACTTGACTCTCCTGTACACCCTATTGTCAAAGTTATTCCTCGTGTGTGGCCTCGTATGTAATTCATGAGCCACCTTCAAGTCTGATATCAGACACAATATTTATTCCCGTTGCTTTGAACCCCTTTCACGCCCTGTAATAGGCATCGAACAATTGCCTATCCGCTTGAAACTCCTTATTGTACCTTCTTAATCTTCTCTCGAAATTTTCTAGGTTTCAATCCGCGAGTTACTTTCCGCTACCTCCCTTGGTGTTATCTACCAGGTAAGTGACCTTGTAGAGGTCAGTTCTATCGGAAATACCCCTTATCCTTTTTCGTAAGTATGATGGAACTCCTGAAGAAAGAATGCCGACTTCAACACAATGACCTCAAGCAGAGACATGAATACATCAACATAATGGATCGACCTCTTCGAGAAGAGCAACCAAGACTGAGGAGATCCATTAGAATTTCGCAACCATAACTTTTCCCCTTACACCACCTCTTAAATCTCGGGACGAGATTTCTTGTAGTGGAGGAGAATTGTGACGCCCTGATAATTAAGCTACACTGAACCTCTGCTAATCATGCCACGTCACCTCGGTTACTGTTGCTAACCTCGCAATGTTTTGAAACCGTTTCAAAATTTAAATTCTAAATATGTCAAACAACAAACGTTTTCAAAAGTTGAAACAAAAATGTTCGGTGGGTGCCGAATATTACAAGGGTAATTATAATACAGAAAACATATTTTTAGAAAGTGCCTGAATATTTTAAAATGAACTAAAACAGAAAAGATAAATAATAAAAGAAAATGCAAAACAGAAAACAAAATAGAAAAAAAGGAAGAACTCCCCCCACTGGGCTACGGCCCAGCAGACCACCGCGCTCCCCCTTTTGGGCCTCAACCCACCAGGCCGCCAGGCCGGCCCACCCCGCCGCCATAACCTCCCCCACTCCCCCAGTACACCACCGACACACCCCCACCCCCCGCAAAATATCTCCTCCCCCCTCTCTCTCCCCCGATTGGATCGGGATCGAGAGGAGGAGGTCGCTGCGACGCCCGACCCCGCCTCGCTGGACGCCCCCGCCGCCTCGACGCCGCCCCTGCCTCGGGTCGTCGTCCACCCGTCGCCTTGCCGGTGCCGCCCAACCCGCGCCACCTCGTCTGTGTCGTGCTCGCCGCCCCGGCACCGACTCACCGTCGCCCCGCAACTCTGGCCCTCCCCGAGCACACCCATGCACCTCTACAGGGCCGGTGAGGACCTCTCCGTCCGACCCCATCTTCCCTCCCTCCGATCACCGTGCTCCCGCTCGCACGCCGCTAGCTTGACATCGACCGTGCCTCGCAGGGCTATGCACCACCCACGCCCTACCTCGCCTAGTCCACCCCCTGGACGTGGCCTGCGCCCTCAAGCGCGCGCGCCCGCGCGTGCTTGGCCGTGCCCTACACCGCTCGCCGAAGCCCTATCGAACCCGTGACATCGCCACCAACGGCCATCATCGTTGTGGCCTTCTCCGGCCACCCCCAGGTCCCAACTGCACCACCAGTGGATGCGACCGAGCAACAGCTACTTGTAGTTGTGCTCAACTCGCCGAACCATCGCCCGATGCTCCTCCACCGTGCCTGGACGTCACCGGTGGTTACCTCCGGCCAGTTGACGTGTTCGGTTAATTAGGGGCACTAATTACCCTATTAGTTGCCCCTGTCACTATGACATGTGGGCCCCAACTAATTAGGAATAACTAAACAGCTCTTTGATTAAAACCTGAGTCTATTACATGTGGGACCCGTGTACTATTTAAAAGGATAAGTTTTGGTTAAACTAACGGCCAATGACAGTCAAGGCCCGCTGTCGGTGTCAAAACCGGCGGATCTCGGGTAGGGGGTCCCGAACTGTGCGTCTAGGCGGATGGTAACAGGATACAAGGGACACGATGTTTTACCCAGGTTCGGGCCCTCTTGATGGAGGTAAAACCCTACGTCCTGCTTGATTGATATTGATATTGTGGATGTTTGCAAGAGTGGATCTACCACGAGATCAAGGAGGCTAAACCCTAGAATCTAGCCTATGGTATGATTGTAATGGTTGTTGTTCTACGGACTAGAGCCATCCGGTTTATATAGACACCGGAGAGGGCTAGGGTTACATAGAGTCGGTTACAATGGTAGGAGATCTACATATCCGTATCGCCAAGCTTGCCTTCCATGCCAAGGAAAGTCCCATCCGGACACGAGACAAAGTCTTCAATCTTGTATCTTCATAGTCTTGGAGTCCGGTCGATGATGATAGTCCGACCGATGATAGTTCGGCCGATGATGGTAGTCCGGCTATCCGGACACCCCCTAATCCGGGACTCCCTCAGTAGCCCCCGAACCAGGCTTCAATGACGATTAGTCCAGCATGTGTGTAGTCTTCGGCGTTGCAAGGCGGGTTCTCCTTCAAGTTCTACGTACCTGCCGAACAGTGTCCGGCTTCCTCATCAATGTTGCGCGTCTTGGCTTCCACGCCCAATAACGGCCTTCTTCCATGCATCGCGTGAATGTGAAAAGCCACGGTGTCTTTTATGTTTTACCCCCTAGTTGTGCGAATAATCTGCCTATAAGGGAGACAAGAATCCAGATCCAAATCACCATCTTCCTCCCGCAAATACTCCTCGGAGCGCTTTCGACCAAGAATCCATTCCATCATGGACCGTCAACGCGGCTCCTCTTCTCGCGCTCCCAGCCCTTTGCCAGGAGATTGGAGGAGATGCTCTATTCCACACAACGAGCTGGTGAAGCTCCAAGCGGGGGGATATCTCCCTCCGGCCTTCATGGTTCCGGTTTGAGCCGGGCTGGCCACCTACATAGGTGGGAAGCAAGCGGAGGTTACCCCAAATCCCAACAAAGGGGAGCGGGTATGCTTCATCCCCTATCTGATAAGGGGGCTCGGATTTCCTGTACATCCATTCCTCCGCGCGCTCCTGGAGTTCTACGGACTCCAGCTTCATCACCTCACGCCTGCCTCAATCCTGCATATTGCGGGTTACGTAGCTCTTTGCGAGCTATTCCTCGGCGTCGAGCCCCACTTCGCGCTGTGGAAGAGGTTGTTCTGCCTTGTACCCCGCTCTCACGAGGGGTCCATATATCAAGTGGGCGGCGCCGAAATATGGCGCATTGCCGGGACCGGATATCCATCCGGAACCCCTATGAAGGCGTCCGAAGACTGGCCTTCAAAATGGTTTTATATAGAAGACGCTCCGCTGCCGGACCCTGTTCGGATCGGCCTCCCGGAGTTCAGCAATGCTCCTCCGAAGAAACGCGTTCGCGGAGCCCCCAACTGGAGGAAGACAAGAGCGTCCATTATTTTATGGGACGAATAAGGTTACTGGCCCATGCCGGGTTGACCATGATTGGAGTCATGGAAACATGCATTATGCGGGGGGTGCAACCACTACAATACAGGGGCCACCCCATGTGGGATTTCAACGGGGAGGACGATGCCACCCGTCATGGCCGCAAAGGGCCGGATTCGGTCGAAGATCTGGTGACGATCCTGTCTGGCCTGTATAAGGGGGAGAAGGAGGATTTCCTTCGGACGAACCCATTAAATGGGTTCTCCATGAATAATCCCCGGCCTTGGGTAAGTAAACACTCTGCGTGCCCGACCCGTGCTTTTTGAAACTTAAGTTTCTTATATTGTGTTCTTCTTTCGACGCAGGAGCTGCGCCGGATCGTGGAGGACATGCTAAGTCCAGCTCCGCAACCCGAGGATCCAGAGAGATCCCAGGATTCGGCCTCCGAAGAGGATCCGGACATAATGGTGGAGCTAATCGACGGGGTGTTCCACCAGCTCAGCATGGACAATGCTTTAGTCTCCATCACGGCCGACTATCCCGGACTATATCCGGCTTCCCAGGTGATTGCGACCGAAGTCCTGACACCGTCATTCCTTCCTTGCTTATTTTTGACCACCGTATACGATGGCGCTGTGCAGGAGGCGCCCCTAGGGCGAGAAGCCGAGCCCGCGGTGGCTGGCCCACAAATGCCAGTCCGGACCAGTAGGCGGAAGAGGAGAGCGGCGCAGACTGAAACGTTGCCGCAAAGGTATAGCTCACAATTCATTATTTAGAGCAACGTTCCTAGGAAGCGTTTGAGTGCTCATGACTTTTGTAGGGAAAAAGCGTCCGCCGGACTGCGGGCGTGGGGGTTGCCAATCCAACCTCTACCAGCCAGGCTCCAGCACCTGGTCTGGAGAGGGAGGCGAGCGCAAGGCACGAGCCAGACGTTCCTCCAACGGAGGATGCCGACAGACTGTCCGCCACCAAGTCTGAGGTGGAGAGTGCCCTGAATCACAGGTGCCGCCAGACAGTATTTCGTGACGCGTGCTTCTCCCCCGAGGCGTTGAATGCCTTTAACGCGGGGGACGCACACCTTTGTGCTGCTCAAGATGGTTTTACCAGAGCCACGGAGCAGTATGTAAAAGACATACGGGTAAGAGAATTTAATAGTTGTATATGCCAGTAGCCCCCGAGACTTAAAGTAGTTATATTAACTGATTTAAGGATCATATGAAACGTAGGATCTTACTGAGAAGAATACCAAACTGTCTCAGGAGCTGCAAGAGTGCAAGGCCCAACTTGAGGCCGCTCTCTCTGGCGCAGGAGGAAACACAGGGACCTCTCCTGGTAACGCATTATTTTAGAAAGATATGTAGCGTTTGGCCTTTGAGCAAGTCTAAAAAATGATGTTGCAGGTGCTGCCGGACAAGATCCGGACAGGCAAGAACTTCTGCGCTAGCTAAAGGCCGGCGAGAGGGTGCTGCATAAGGTGCAGCATGAAAGGAACAAGCTCCAGGATGCCCATGCCCAGCTTGGAGAAGAGCTGGAAGGCGTTCGGGCCGAGCTGTCGGGCTCCGTTAAGGAGAATCAGCGGCTTCGTCGCGGCATCTATAGTAAGTGCTTGAGCGAACTCCTTTGAAAAGAAGAGTTCGGCGAGGAAGTCAATTTGACAGAATATGTCTGCAGGTATGCTCACAGGTCGCCCTGCGGAGGAGATGCCCGTATCAACGGGTGATCAACTTCCCGAATTGTTGCAACTGATCGAACGAGTTCGGCAGGCAATGAGTGGCGTCATCCAGGCTTTATGGCCAGCCTTCTCCTTACCCGAGGGTCTTGGGGAGCTTGCGGAGAAGCTTCAGGGAGTGCGGCAGCGCTTCCATTTATGGAAGATTTCGGCCTGCCACCAAGGTGCCAGGGAGGCCTGGGCCATGGTAAAGACGCGGTACAAGAAGGCGGATCCCAACCACATGGCCAAAGTCGGACCTGTGGGTCCTGATGGGAAGGAGATCCCTGTGAGTTTAGTATACGGCCAAGTAGAGCTGGCCGCTAAATTTTCCCAACAGGACTGTAAATTAGACAACCTATTAGACGGGATTGAGGAAGAATACAGTCAGTCGATTTGACAATGTATTATAAAATGACATATAAAATGCCTTCTAGCCGGATTGTAGATCGTTTTTCTTTGCCGACCTTTTCGCTTCGACCTCGGGACCCTAGAGTCCGGAGCGTGTCCGAATACCTTCTCGGTTATGAAACAACCGGGGTATGCATGGAGACCAGGCGTAGGGGTCATTAGTGCTTTATCAGACAAGTGCCCAACTAGTTATGTTATATTACATGGGTAGTAAGAAACATCTTCTAGGGAGAATAGTTCCGTTAAGGGTTCCTTTCCTCTGGGGGTGGCATGCCCTAAAGTGCATGTCCGAACTGCGAAAAAAGCAGAAAAACATCTGGGGGCAGATAAATAAGTGGATAAAAAATCATCTTTTAAGTCACCGACCGAATATTCCCTTAAGAACGCTAGCTTTCGGCTTCACCCATTCTGAGGTACACATCCGGCTGACCCGGCAGTAACAATCGCAGAGGTGCTCCCTTTACCTCCTAGCCGAACAATCGGGAACGTAGGGGTAAGCACAGGAGCCAGGCAACCCAGCTTGGCCAAAACTTAAGTCATATCGATGCATATAATGGTGAATAAAAGGTACATGTGGAGGCTTGACACATGTGCTGGGCATGAAGCCCTTATAATTAAGCTTCTGGTAAAGAAGCCCCCAGGTATAATGAGTGCGGATAGCACATCAATTGCGCGCGAACGTTGCGCAAGTAGTCCCTTTAAGGCTTGGATGAATAGGGTTGAGAAGAAAAAAGATAAACAAAAGGCAGCTGAAGTAAAAAAAATTTGGATGGGGGGAAAGGGACGAACTCTTAGTCCGGCGCTAGGCATAGAATCATCGGAGGCGGGCTGCGTTCCATGGGTTCGGCTTGAGTCGGTTATCCGATGCATTTCGTAGACAGTATGCTCCGCCGGTCAGGACTTGATTGATGAGGAAGGGGCCTTCCCATTTGGGCTTGAGCTTGTCCTTTTTCTTGTCCGGCAGGCGTAGAACTAGTTCGCCAACGTTGTAAGTCTTGGCCCGTACTTCTCTGCTTTGGTATCTTCGAGCCTGCTGCTGATAGAATGCGGAACGAGCCTTGGCGACGTCGCGTTCTTCCGCCAATGCGTCCAAGCTGTCCTGCCAATCCAACTCGGCTTCTCTTTCTTTGTACATGTGCACTCGAGGTGAGTCATGAATTATGTCGCAGGGCAAAACTGCTTCTGCACCGTATACCATAAAAATGGTGTGAATCCGGTAGTATGGTTAGGCGTTGTCCGCAGCCCCCAGAGTACGGAGTCGAGCTCCTCTACCCAGTGCGTGTCAGATTTCGTAAGGGGTCGCACTAGTCTGGGTTTGATGCCGCTCATTATTAGACCATTTGCTCGTTCCACTTGACCGTTGGTTTGAGGATGATAGACTGAAGCGTAATCGAGCTTGATGCCCATATTTTTGCACCATGATTTAACCTCATCGGCCGTGAAGTTTGTGTCGTTATCGATGATGATGCTGTGGGGGACACCATAATGGTGTACTACCCCGGATATAAAGTCTATCACTGGTCCAGACTCTGCCATTTTAACTGGCTTGGCCTCTATCCATTTGGTGAATTTATCCACCATGACCAATAGGTACCTTTGCTTGTGGGTTCCCCCTTTAAGTGGTCCAACCATGTCAAGCCCCCAGACCGTGAACGGCCAGGTAATGGGTATAGTTTTGAGGGCGGTGGGTGGCATATGGCTCTGATTAGCAAAGAGCTGACAACTGACGCATCTTTGGACTAAGTCCTGAGCATCTGCTCGGGCCGTCGGCCAATAAAATCCTGTACGGAATGCCTTTCCTACAAGGGCCCGAGCTGCGGCGTGGTGTACGCCTAGTCCGGCGTGAATTTCAGCTAGGTGGTTTCGCCCTTCCTTTTCGGAGATACACCTTTGAAGGACTCCGGTTGTGCTTTTCTTATAAAGTTCTCCCTCATAGACCTTGTAGGCCTTAGATCGCCGGACAATGCAGCGGGCCTCATTTTGGTCTGCGGGAAGCTCCTGCCTAAGAAAGTAGGCAAGGAATGGTTCTGTCCACGGGGCAATTACTGCCATTATGTCGTGGGCTGAAGGTGTTATGTCATCAGCTGAATCGCCAGTTGGTGCGGCTTGTTCCGGTTTGTTATTGCCGGACTCCTCTTCCCATAGTACAGATAGCTTGAAGAGCCGTTCCAGGAAGATATTAGGAGGGACAGCGTCGCGTTTTGTGCTGATGCGTGCCAGTACGTTGGCTGCTTGGTTATTATCCCGGGCTATGTGATGGAATTCAAGTCCTTCAAACCGGGCTGACATTTTTAGTACAACGTTGCAATATGCTGCCATTTTCGGATCTTTGGCGTCAAAGTCTCCGTTTATTTGGGATATTGCGAGGTTTGAATCCCCGCGCACCTCTAGGCGTTGAATGCCCATGGAGATTGCCATCCGGAGACCATGTAAAAGGGCCTCGTATTCGGCTGCGTTGTTGGAGTCCATGTACATTATCTGAAGTACGTATTGGACTATGTCCCCGGTCGGGGACGTCAATACGACGCCAGCCCCCAATCCGGCTAACATTTTAGAGCCGTCGAAGTGCATAATCCAATTGGAGTATGCGCCGTACTCTTTAGGGAGTTCGGCTTCGGTCCATTCAGCGACAAAGTCAGCCAAAACTTGTGACTTTATAGCTCGCCGAGGTTTGTAAGTTATATCAAATGGTAAGAGCTCAATGGCCCATTTTGCAATCCTGCCCGTTGCGTCGCGGTTGTTTATAATGTCGTTAAGTGGTACTTCAGAGGCCACTGTTATCGAACACTCTTGAAAGTAGTGTCGGAGCTTCCGGGATGCCATGAACACCGCGTATGCTATCTTCTAATAGTGCGGGTAACGGGATTTGCAGGGGGTTAACACAGTGGATACGTAGTATACTGGTTTTTGAAGAGGGAATTTATGCCCTTCTGTCTCTCGTTCAACGACGAGTACCGCGCTTACAACTTGATGCGTTGCTGCGATGTATAACAACATTGGTTCGCCCAGGTTGGGCGCAGCCAGGACCGGATTTGTTACCAATATGGCCTTTATTTCTTCGAGTCCGGCGGTGGCAGCATCCGTCCACTCGAAGTGTTCGGTGCGCCTAAGGAGGCGATAGAGGGGCAATGCCTTTTCTCCTAGGCGGGAGATAAAGCGGCTTAGCGTCGCCACGCATCCAGTCAATTTTTGTATTTGCTTGAGGTCTTTTGGGATATCTAGCTGTGATAGAGCTCAGATCTTGGCTGGGTTTGCTTCAATTCCTCTACCGGATACGATGAAGCCCAGCAGCTTTCCAGCTGGTACGCCAAAAATGCATTTTTCCGGATTCAGCTTGATGTCATATGCTCTGAGGTTGTCGAATGTGAGCCTCAAGTCGTCTACTAGAGTTTCGACGTGTTTAGTTTTGACGACTACGTCGTCTACGTATGCCTCTACTGTTTTGCTGATCTGGGTAGCCAGACATGTCTGAATCATGCGCTGATATGTTGCGCTGGCGTTTTTAAGTCCGAAGGGCATCATGTTGAAGCAGAATGGTCCATATGGAGTAATGAATGCCGTTGCGGCTTGATCCGCTTCTGCCATCTTGATTTGATGATAGCCGGAGTATGCATCCAGGAAGCACAATGAATCGTGCCCTGCAGTGGCATCGATGATTTGGTCGATGCGGGGGAGGGGGAAGGGATCCTTTGGGCAGGCTTTATTTAGCTCTTTGAAATCGACGCATAGGCGCCAGGATTTGTCCTTCTTTGGTACCATTACCAGGTTTGCTAGCCAATCCGGATGTTTGATGTCTCTGATGAATCCGGCTTCCAATAGTTTGGCTAGCTCTTCTCCCATTGCCTGTCTTTTGGGTTCGGAAAATCGTCGAAGAGCCTGTTTGACTGGCTTGAATCCTTTTAGGATGTTTAGGCTGTGTTCTACCAATCTACGTGGGATTCCGGGCATATCCGAGGGGTGCCAGGCAAAAATGTCCCAATTTTCCCGAAGGAATTCTCGCAGTGCGGCGTCTACATCAGGGTTCAATTGTGCCCCGGTGGAGGCCGTCTTTGTCGGGTCCGTTGGGTGGACCTGGAATTTTACTATTTCATCTGCTGGTTTAAAGGAGGTGGACTTGGATCTCTTATCGAGTATCACATCGTCCCTATTCACCATAGAGCGCAGCGCGGTGAGTTCCTCTGCCGCTAGGGCTTCGGATAGTGCCTCTAAGGCTAATGCGGCTGTCTTGTTTTCGGCGCGAAGTGCTATGTCCGGATCACTAACGAGAGTGATTATTCCGCCGGGCCCAGGCATTTTGAGCTTCATGTACCCGTAATGGGGTACGGCTTGAAAAATTGTGAATGCCTCTCGTCCTAATATAGCGTGATATCCGCTGTTGAATGGGGCCACTTGGAACGTGACTTCTTCGGATCTGTAATTGTCCGGCGAGCCGAATACCACATCGAGTGTGATTTTTCCTGTGCAGCGCGCCTCCCGGCTAGGGATTATTCCTCTAAAGGTTGTGCTGCTTCGCTCAATGCGGCTCCAGTCTATTTCCATTTTTTGAAGGGTTTCCTCGTAGATGAGTTTTAATCCGCTGCCGCCATCCATGAGGACTTTTGTAAGTCGAAAGCCGTCCACTATTGGACTAAGTACTAGTGCGGCTGGAGCTCGGGCTGTTTGGAATTTAGGTTCGTCGCTGGCGTTGAAGGTGATGGCTGTGTCGCTCCATGGATTGGTTGTTGCTACTTGGGAGACTTCGGCGAGGCTGCGGATTGTTCGTTTCCGCATATTATTTGATGCGAAAGTCTCTAAGACTGTTGATACCGTACCGATGTTGTTGGAGTGGTTTTCCGGGGCTAGAAGCTCCTCTCCACTTTTGGCCACCTGCCGTAATATCCAACATGCTCGAAGGCTATGTGTTGGGACGGCGCCTTCTGTACTGTGAATTTTACAGGGTCTGCTAAGCCATCCCTCCAGTACGGTTCCGTGCCCTTTATGGGGTTTTTGGTTTTTGGTTTTTGTATCTGGTGCCTGAGTGTAATGCACCCTTTTGTTGCGGACTAGGGTTGTATTCGGGGCCGGATTGTCCCAAAACTTATTTTCGGTTGTCCGGAAACTCTCCATCGCACAGTACTTTCGTACTATGGACGCCAGGTCAGCAAAGCGTGTAATTCCACGATGGCTGACGGCGTTCAAGATTCCCTTGTCCGTGCAATTATTGCAAAAAATTGAGATTGCGTTTTCCTCTCGGCAGTCCTTTATCCTGTCCATAACCAGGAGGAATCTGGCCCGGTAGTGATGTACTGTCTCAGCGGGTTCTTGCCGGATTAGAGATAGATCGCATATGTCTGGGCGGGTGGGTGGAATTAAGTCCGGAACCCTACCCATCTCAAGGCTCGAAGGCCGAGAAGTTTCCAAATTTGGAAGCTTGGATTGCTGGACGTTGTCCAACGAGTCTGGTCTGATGCCTGACTTTAAGTTCAGTGCTTGATCGAAGTCCGTCCCTCCGTGGGAATCCGGCATGGGGGGTTCGGGAGCCTGGACATGACTAGTTTTCAATACAGGAGAAGAGTCGCCGCATTGTTCCTCTACCACTGCAACGTGGTGGGTAACCTGGGGAGAGTTAATCTCTCTCAGATCGATTTTAAGCCCAATCTAATTGTAGTCTGTAGCGACTCCCAGGGCGGCGATGCGATCCAAGAGCTCGTTTACGGACGAGAGCTCTATTGGATCCAGTCGCTCGGCGAATTCCAAGCTGACGTGAAGATTGCTTTTGACGACTTGAGAGGTCATTGTCGAAGCGGTGGCCGGACAGGCGGTCATAAGAAAACTACCTAGCCGGATAGTTTGGCCGGTGGCCAAGCCTCCTTTGGAGAAAATACCGTCCTTGAAGACGGGAGGAGGCATCCTTACTATCGGTGACGGCACAGAGGAACTCTCAATGAAAGCACCAATGTCGGTGTCAAAACCGGCGGATCTCGGGTAGGGGGTCCCGAACTGTGCGTCTAGGCGGATGGTAACAGGAGACAAGGGACACGATGTTTTACCCAGGTTCGGGCCCTCTTGATGGAGGTAAAACGCTACGTCCTGCTTGATTGATATTGATATTGTGGATGTTTACAAGAGTGGATCTACCACGAGATCAAGGAGGCTAAACCCTAGAAGCTAGCCTATGGTATGATTGTAATGGTTGTTGTTCTACGGACTAGAGCCATCCGATTTATATAGACACCGGAGAGGGCTAGGGTTACATAGAGTCGGTTACAATAGTAGGAGATCTACATATCCGTATCGCCAAGCTTGCCTTCCACGCCAAGGAAAGTCCCATCCGGACACGGGACGAAGTCTTCAATCTTGTATCTTCATAGTCTTGGAGTCCGGTCGATGATGATAGTCCGCCCGATGATAGTTCGGCCGATGATGGTAGTCCGGCTATCCGGACACCCCTAATCCGGGACTCCCTCATCCGCCCCAGGAAAGAAATTAGCAAAAGTTAATAAAATAAATAAATAAATAAACATTAATTAATTAGTGGATTAATTAAGTTAATTAATACTGTTTAGCTAAGCTAATTAAAATTAGTTAACCTAATCAATGTAATTAAGCTAATTAACATGTTTAGTTAATCTAAGTCAATGACATATGGACCCACGCGTCAGCTTGACCCAGTAAACACCTCTGTTGACTGATGATGTCATGCTGACGTCATACTGGTGCAGTAATGCCATTTTCGAATTAAATTAATAATAATAATTTATAAATTGAATTAAATCTTTAAAAATTAATATAAAATAAACCGTAGCTCAGATGGAAAAACTTTGTACATGAAAGTTGCTCAGAACGACGAGACGAATCCAGAAATGCAGCCCGTTCGTCCGCCACACATCCCTAACCTATCGATCTCGCAACTTTCCCCCTCCGGATCCTCTGCCCGGAAGCACGAAATAGCGGGGATACTTTCCCGGATGTTTCCCCCCTTCACCGGCATCACCTCATACCGTGTTAGGGCACGCCTAGCATCACGTTTTGCTTTGTCATGCATCGTCATGCATCTGTTTGCATTGTATTCATTGTTTCTTCCCCCTCTTCTTCCGCTAGACACCGAGACCGACGCCGCTGCTACCCAGTACGACTGCGGAGTTGACGACCCCTCTCTCTTGCCAGAGCAACCAGGCAAGCCCCCCCCCCCCTTGA
>NC_041383.1:134079808-134309367 GCF_002162155.2 Triticum dicoccoides | reverse complement strand
TATACTGCTTGCATTAGAGTAGTGTAGCATGTTACTGCTTTCCGTTGATCCTATTCGGATGCATAGCCTGACATTGTTGCTACATCTGTTGATACCTTACCTGCAATCCTAAATACTTAGTATAGGATGCTAGTTTATCATCATTGGCCCTACATTGTTGTCAGTCTGCCTTGCTATACTATTGGGCCGTGATCACTCGGGAGGTGATCACGGGTATATACTATACATACATACATACTATACAGATGGTGACTAAAGTCGGGTCAGCTCGTTGAGTACCCGCAAGTGATTCTGATGAGGGGGCTGAAAGGACAGGTGGCTCCATCCCGGTAGAGGTGGGCCTGGGTTCCCGACGGCCCCCGACTGTTACATTGTGGCGGAGCGACAGGGCAGGTTGAGACCACCTAGGAGACAGGTGGGCCTGGCCCTGTTCGGCGTTCGTGGATACTTAACCCGCTTAACGAGATCTTGGTATTTGATCTGAGTCTGGCTACTGGCCTATACGCACTAACCAACTACGTGGGAACAGTTATGGGCACTCGACGTCGTGGTATCAACCGAAGCCTTCTTGACGTCAGCGACGGAGCGGCGCGCGCCGGAATGGACTGCGTAACGTGACTTCCTTTGTAATGGAGGTTGCTAGGTCTGCTTCCGGCCGCCCTCGCAACATGCAGGTGTGCAATGGGCGATGGGCCCAGACCCCTGCGCGCATAGGATTTAGACCGGCGGGCTGACCTCTCTGTTGTGCCTAGGTGGGGCTGCGACGTGTTGATCTTCCGAGGCCGGGCATGACCCAGGAAAGTGTGTCCGGCCAAATGGGATTGAGCGTGTTGGGTTATGTGGTGCACCCCTGCAGGGAAGTTAATCTATTCGAATAGCCGTGATCTTCGGTAACAGGACGACTTGGAGTTGTACCTTGACCTTATAACAACTAGAACCAGATACTTAATAAAACACACCCTTCCAAGTGCCAGATACAACCCGGTGATCGCTCTCTAACAGGGCGACGAGGAGAGGATCGCCGGGTAGGATTATGCTATGCGATGCTACTTGGAGGACTTCAGTCTACTCTCTTCTTCATGCTGCAAGACGGAGGTTGCTAGAAGCATAGTCTTCGATAGGATTAGTTATCCCCCTCTTATTCTGGCATTCTGCAGTTCAGTCCACTGATATGGCCTTCTTACACATATACCCATGCATATGTAGTGTAGTTCCTTGCTTGCGAGTACTTTGGATGAGTACTCATGGTTGCTTTCTCCCCCCTTTTCCCCCTTCCCTTTCTTTCTGGTTGTCGCAACCAGATGCTGGAGTCCAGGAGCCAGACGCCACCGTCGACGACGACTCCTACTACACCAGAGGTGCCTACTACTACGTGCAGCCCGCTGACGACGACCAAGAGTAGTTAGGAGGATCCCAGGCAGGAGGCCTGCGCCTCTTTCGATTGTATCCCAGTTTGTGCAAGCCATCTTATGGCAAACTTGTTTAACTTATGTCTGCACTCAGATATTGTTGCTTCCGCTGACTCGTCTATGATCGAGCACTTGTATTCGAGCCCTCGAGTCCCTTGGCTTGTATTATGATGCTTGTATGACTTATTTATGTTTTTAGAGTTGTGTTGTGATATCTTCCCGTGAGTCCCTGATCTTGATCGTACACGTTTGCGTGCATGATTAGTGTACGACTGAATCGGGGGCATCACACCATGCTCTTGCATGAGACAAAATTGCTATTTGAGCCCACTATTGTAGTACTAGTACTTGCTACTCCCTCCGTCTAGGTGACTAAGTCATTGAATTTGTAGCTAAGCTTCC
Organism: Triticum dicoccoides; assembly: GCF_002162155.2. Taxonomy (NCBI): domain Eukaryota; kingdom Viridiplantae; phylum Streptophyta; class Magnoliopsida; order Poales; family Poaceae; genus Triticum; species Triticum dicoccoides. The sequence continues at coordinate 134,307,556 of NC_041383.1, read as the reverse complement.
CTCATTGAATTGTTTAACAATTAAACTCCATCATCCATTGGTTGATACTCATTCTGCATAGGTCCACGCGCTTAGCACCGTTTCCTCCTGGGGTCACCAATGTTTATTTGCTAATTAATAGCATTGCATGCAATGAACTAGCCACTACAAGTCATTAAAAGCATGCACACCTCTCATCTCTTATTGGTTGATATGTCAAGAAACAAGAAACAAGGTAGAAGTTAATGCACCACTCCTAAGTGTTTTGGGACTTTGGTTTCCGTCAGATGACTTAGACTAGCCACAGTGGGAGTAACTTTAGCAGTAACATCGAGTCCAACTCAGCAAATTTGCTTATGTGGCAATGAGTTAACGAGGAGAGAGGTAGTTATAGTAACTTAGCTAGTTACTATAACATCACATGCCCCAATGCAATATGAGTCTATAACCTAATAAATGAAGCTTAGCATGTTACCACACTTATGTACCCACTATGAAGGCAGTAACAAAGTCTAGGGATATGTGTATGTTACTAGTGTATGTTACTCACCATTGTGGCTAGTCTTACACACCTAGATGGAGGGAGTAGTATAGCCCTGTAAACCGGAAAGGAGTATTTGCCTTTCTAGAGATTTCAACAAGTGACTAGACTACACCGCATGTAGTACTCCCTCCCTTCCGGTGGCTGGTCATAGTGGGGAGTAACTTATACTAGTGTCATGCACATGACACTAGTCTAAGTTACTACCTTCATAGTGCAAAGTAACATAGTAGTAGTGTCATAGAGGACTTCATTAATTGGCTTGTAGACTCATCTTGTCTTGGAAAGCACTATGTTACAGTAACATATTATGTTACCACTTCTCATTAATTACATGCCACATAAGCAAAAAAAATCCCGGAGTGTGTTATGTTACTTGCTAAGTTACTCCCACTATGACTAGCCTTATAGGGCTCAAATCTCAAATCTCATGAACCAAGGCATTTTGCGGTTGGAGGAATGTATCTGTACTTTACAAAACTACCCTAATTAAACTCATGCATTAATTACGTAGTTCTCTCATTTTCCTCTCCGCCTTGGTCGCGGTGAACAAGTATTGATCACTCCTATATGACTAGCCGCTCTATCTACATGCAGGACATTTCAAAGCATCCGGGCCCGCGTGCCATCTAGCAAATCACAACGAGGTGCTACAGTCGAGACTCACCTGTCACCCCGGTGTGGCTGTCATGACCCGTCATATCACAAAACCCACACCTTTACCAGCAGTGGTAAGGTGGCCTCCAAGTTAGACTGGACGAAGCAACCATCATTTCACTGGAATGCTCGTTCAAGCCCTTTCTTCCCTTTCTTGAAGAAAACCTCACTCCAGGCTACTCACTTCTGCCATTTTTCTTTTGTACCGACGAAGGAAAGGTGGGAGAATCAGTTATCTGCTATATTTTCATTCGAAGAATCTTCTTTTTGCGAAGCACCGACCGATTCTCACATCCTATTCTTTTCCCGTTTTCATTGCAATTGTGGTTTCCTTTCGATCGCTTTTTGTTTGTCAGTTCATTGATGGATCCTGGAGCACTAGGCAAAGAGTTGCCGGCGGACAACCCACTGGAGACAGCGATCTCCAGGAAGCGAGCACCGACCAACGAGTTGACCATGTTGGCGGGCCAACCCATGGAGACGAAGAACTCCAAGAAACAAGCACTGGCCAAAGAGTTGACGACGTTGGCGGACGAACTCCTCCAAGAAAGTTGGAAGAACAGCAAGGCCCCATCATCCCTACCCTAGGAACTCTGATGGCCACCTATACGAGGCTCAAGGCCGAGTTTGAGGAGATAGTCGCCGTTGAGAAGCAGTATTCCCCTGGTAAGGTGATGGCCTCCATCGAGGACGAGGAGATGGCCCCCGGAGGGATGAGATCCCCCGGTGAGCTGCACAAGGTAAAAAATAATGGCTTATTACCATAGTTGTGGCTTTTGATTATTTGCAATGTGCTTGCTAATATGTTAGGGTTGTGCAGGTGCCGGTGGATGTCCTTGATGATTTCGATGTCACGGCCCGTCCTGTTGGCATCGCCCCAGAGATCGATTCCGATGCCGTTGTCCATCCTGTGGGCATCGCCCCAGAGATCGATTCCGATGTCGCGGTCAGTCCTGTGGACATCGCCCCAGAGATCGATCCCATGCTGCTGTCCGTGCTGTGGTCATTGCCCGAGAGATCGATGACAAGAAATAGTTGGTCGCGCTAATCCTTCAGGGTAGTTTGCATTGCCCTGTGTTTAATTACTAGAATGATGCGTGTTATCAAACTATCTTAGGGCTAGTGCACTGTCTTGTGTGGGCGGTACTTGCTACTTTTGCTTGATAGTGAATCATGCGAACCCTCTCCGAGTTATGGAAACAGATGTATCCTCACCGGCTTTTGATGTAATATATGGCATGCTTAGATGTAAGTTTGAACTGCTAATCATATCAGCAGGGCTTGTTTGATGATTCTTGGTGTTAGTAGGCTAGCTACTGTGCGAGCTATAGTACTTGCAAAATACTCACCGAAGAGAAATATTGGGGCTGATGAGCTCGTGGTACGCTTATACTTATCCATCGTCGATCGACCAATAGCGCTAGCTCCTAAAATTGTAGGCTTAGCGATCGATCAGACAATAGTCGACACGGATACATTCAGGCCTCATTTGGTTCATAGGGTTGGAAAATCGTAGCAAAAGTACAGAGACGTACGACACAAAATCATAGCAGTGCAGAGACGTACTCCCTCCATTCCAAAATAGATGACCAAGGCGGGCTAGTTTGGCCTAGTGGGTTTCAGTGATATGATGTGGTACAGTGCCATCCAGTCTTCGCGTGTGGTAGCAGTTTTGCGGGTACAGTAAGTTTTCTTGAAGAAGCGGAATTCAACGAAGTCATGATGGTTCCTTCATCCGAACAACTTACAGTGGGAAAGGTTGGGCCTGCGATACGACCGGGGTAGACCAGGATAATTTCGTGCATGGCAGGTGGACTAGGATGGTCGGTGTCCCACATGTCGGCGAATGAAAGTATTCTTTCTGATATAGAGGACGAGCAACGAGTATTCATTGTTTATTTTTGATGAAAGCTATTGTATCCACTGTTACTCATTGACTTTGTCAATGCCTCTCTCTCCTCCACATAAGCGGGGACTACTTGCTATGCATGCGGCGGGCAGCTGGCGTCTTGAGGGGCCAGGGCGGTCAGAGCGGGCTCCGGAAGCGGTCCGAACTCCAGCATGGCCCACCTCACATTATCACCATATATTTCTTGGAGTCCGTGCGCGGCGGGCGGGCGTTCTCTTCTCCCTCCCCCGTTTCTCTCATCTCAGCCGATGCCCGCTGAGCGATTAGATTTCGGCTATCGACTGTTTATTCAATTACAATCCCACATGTCAGTGAAATTGCAAGACAACGCGTGTCCCCTCTGGTGAGCGGCGTGTGAGCCGGACTGTCGGGGGTGCGACGCGTACGATTCATAAGTGTGCATCCTTTTCCTTTAGAACTTGCGAAGCGCAACATTTTCGCGCGATCGGTCGATAGAAATCCAGAACAAAATGACGAGGGCGGTGCTTTCCGGCTCGTTAGGCGGGCTAGTTCGAGTGAGCATTATTATGTACACTTATGAACTAACCGGACGAAATTCATTACATTTTGAAAACTACAGTGCCGTCCACTTGCTCCATTATTATGTAAGCAAGAGTTTACACTCTTACGCGGGAGGAGTGCGAAACACCGTGGATCTGATTTTGATAGAGGGATAACTGTTCCCTGCCAAATAATGGAGGACTATTAGCGATTATAGCATGATAGTTAGGGCATCTCCAGCGCTGGCCCACAAATTTACACCGGCATCTGTCCGAGGACACTGATGGATGCCATCCGATGCTGCCTGCATACCTTTCGACAACTATATGAACTAACCGGACGAAATTCGTGCAAACAAAGCAAATTTCAAATTAACCGGATGAAATTCATTACATTTTCAAAACTTTTCCTACAAACTGGACGAAATTCATTACATATTTTGCACAAACCGTACTAAAACCTACTGTAAACCTAATCTAAACGATCGCCGGCGCACGACCACCATGTCCGGCCATGAACCCAAGAAAGCCAACCTTTGCCTCGTCCTCATCTGCCTCGATAACCTCCTCCTCCGGAGCACAAGGTTCTGAAGATTTCCGCCTCCACGTCACTGTCAAGCAGCTTATCGGCTGCCGATGTTTACCCCACCAAGCTTGGCATCGACTGAGTGGAGTAGCGGTGGCCTTCCTGGGACCAAAGCAGCGGCGACCTACCATGTACTACTCTTCCTCGCTGCCGGCTGCGCCCGCGCACGCGCACCGGCTTCGTGGTCGTGGCGGCGGAGGGCGGCCGGGGGGGGGGTGCCGGCGATCTCCTTCGTTTTCTCCTGCGATAGTACGTCGAAGAGAGCTTTGGAGTGCGCCTGGAGTGGAGCCACCGATGCCCCTCGTCTGCTCCTGCGACAGTACGTCCAAGAGAGCTTCGGAGCGCCAGGAGGCCATGGTTGGAGTGGTGTGGACAGAAGGAAGGGGCTGGAGGAGAATAAGTGTGGGTCTTTGGCTATGGCTGGGAGCTGGGGCTCAAGTTAATATAGCGGGCGAATGGCAATGAGCCACGGCAGACGGATGGACAACTGGCGCCGGAGTAGGGTCGTTGGGCGTGAATGCGGACGCTGCTTCAATGACTTAACTGCAGATGCATTGGGTTACTGACATGTGGGCCCAACGGGCATCTGGCCCACATGTTAGTGACACACCAATTGCACCTGCAGTTAAGTCCGGTGAATGCGGCATTGACGTTCTGGAGAGACGGTGACCGTTTCAGGCGGGAAGCGCGCTCTAGCAATGGAAGGGGTTTCGGTGTGCAGTGGCACTAAGATCATTCGCTCACGATAGTACATACTCTGTACCATACTACCATAGTACCCTCTCTAGCTAGGCTGTTTTATAGATTGTCGTTCTGATGGACGAGATACATGAGCAAGGCGCTTCGAGTATGACTGTTGGTGTTGAGTCAGGTGAATACATGCTCGGCGTTTGCGTAGGCCTCCATCAAACGTCTAAACAGTAATGTCAGGCACCGCCGGGGCGCGCAGGTGATGGGCTCGCCGTTTGCGTTGCGCCATGAGCAGGACTTTGATTTAGAGGGTGACGTGCATGCATTAGCATGCTTTGATAGCATGAGTGTGAGTGTCTGACGTGAAGTATTTCATTTTCATTTGGCTGACGAGGGTGCGTTGCAGCGACGAGTCTGTGGTTTGATTCCCCACATATGCATAATTTTGGTTTTACAGTATTTCGTTCTCCATTGACAAGTAGGCCCACGTAGATAGATAAAGAACACAAGCTGATGAGGTGCATGCGGACTATTTGACTGGTCAACCAGACAAATACGGAGCTATACGCTGAGCCAGTGACCGTATAATCACCATATCTCGTATACAATAATCAAAGTGAGCTACCAAGACAAGTTCGATGACCGCCAATGCATTTTAATTGGTAATAAATGACCAGGATTGATGGGGAATCCAAATTTCCTTCATCTTCTATCCTTGAGGTCTTGACAAACCAATGCACTATACGGTTGTCCAGCCACTCCACCCAGAGCTCTCACCAAGTGTCGTTCATGCCACCGCGCCGCACACTAACCGGTAAGGCAGCGATGGCATCCCGCCACGCCGAGTTCCTCGCCACCCACGACCACACACAAAATGGTAGGGAAGCGATAGCATCCCACCGTGCCGAGTTCATTGCCGCTCGCGACCTCACAACTATGTGGGAGGAATTTGAAGATGCGAAGGCCGAATGGGAGGTAGAGCAAGAGGCGGCCAAAGCCGCACAGAGGGAGCGGAAAAGTCAGAAAGCACTCAAGAAAAGAGAGGCCCGCCGCCGCAAGAAAGAAAAGGACGCACGCGCTGCTGCGGAGAGGTTGGCGGAGATCCAAGCACGGTGGGGTGTCACCGACAAAGCCGGGAAGGAGAATGACAACGTCTGGCCAGCATGTGAGAAGTCGTAGTACTAGTAGTTAGTGTGTTTGTCTGTGTCTGAGTACGAGCATGTACCAGTACTACTAGTTACTACTGTAGTTTTTAGACCAAATTACCAGTACATTAGCCTAGACTAAATGGAAAAATTCCTATCCTATGCATCAAATGGCATCTCTTTCTCTATAGGAATTGAGATGCATGTCATCTCACTTCCTATGATTTTCATATTCCTATAAAATTCATATCCTATGAATGAAAGGAGGCCTCTGTTGGAGTAAGTACTATAGCTAGCAGTACTGCTGGTATAGTAGTTTTCATCAAGAAGCGGAATTCAACAAAGTCATGATGGTTCCTTCATCCGAGCAACTTCAAAGTGGGAAGTGGGCCTGTGATTTGACGGCTCATTAGTCATTGTTACTGCGGCGCGACGACCGGGGTGACCCTCCCTTGGAGTTCTACATCCATGGCAAGTGCACTAGGATGGTCGACGTCCCACATGTTGGCGAACGGAAGTATTCTTTCCGATATCGAGGAGCAAGGAAACCGCGTGGTATAGTATCACTGCTGATTGGTTCTCAAAAAAATAGTATCACTGCTGATTTATAATTATTTTTTATTTCTGATGAATGCTAGCATTTCAACTCTTACGACAAAGAACGCCAAACACGACACGTGCTGGATGTCCCACATGCAAGCGAAAGGAGTGGGACATGAACAGTGTGGTAGAGCCCAGCGTAAAAGAAAAACAGCATGGTAGAGCGTCTCCACTTCTTGCACTTCTTGGTCGGAGACCACACATAGTAGTACTTAATGGTATGAACGATACAAAGTGCGACCTGGAGAGAAAGACACATCTAGTTGGAAGGTCTCGGGGCATACACGAAACAAATATAAAAGTTAATATGTGCCTCCAACTAATATAGTAGTAGTAGAGTACTTAGGCACGTACTCCATAACATCACCGTGCATTGCACGTACAACATTTAGTGGTAGTACATAGTAAGAGACAAATGCCGCCCAAGAGTTCCCTTCTTGACCTACTTTTGGGTGTTTGGTAGAGTGTATGAAGGGTGCATAGTCCACACTAGTTTAGCACAAATACACTAGAAGCATGCATGAAGAGAGCATGCATGAAGAGGGGTGTTGAGTTGAGCATGCATGAAGAGGGAACAACTATGCTGAGACGAGAACGCAACCAAACACACCCTATATGCCACACACATTCATACCATTTGTGCCTTTCTACTTCACTTACTGCGCTACATTACTCAAGTTCGTACGTCCACTCCTGGGTACATGTCCGTCTCGTAGTTTCAGTCCCATGTGTTCTTCATATAGATGGAACGATCCTTGCATAACATGTGCACCTTGATGCTAGATGTCTCGCGTGTTGGCAAATGGATGAACAAAGCTCACGTTAAAGAAATAGAGTGGAAGAACATAGATTCCCGATGACCGAGAAGGAGCAAGGAACCTCGTGTGGTGGAGCGTCTGCACTCATAATATTTAATATTATTCTGCGATATAAAATCAACCAATCATCTCCACAGTGGACTAGAAGAGTACGAAACACGGCAGCCCAGTGTATTTACGTCATACTAGTACATGGCTAACCCACGCTATCACCATATTTCTTGTCTTCCATGCGACACCTATCTCTAGTAATCCAGCAGCCTGTATCGCTTCTCCCTCCTCGTCTCTATCAAAGTGCGGCGGGCTGGCGTTTTTGCCGTCTATTGAAGTCGGTTAACTTATCACATGTTAGCAACATGCCAAGAGAATTCTAAAAAAAATTCCTTTCATGTTCCGTTTTCAAAAAGGAAAAAATCCTTTCATGTACGAATTTGACTGTATGCTTTGAGCAACTTGCATGTCCTATACTGCTCCTGTTTGATACTCTAACTTAGCTAGAGGTTAGACTAACTCATGACTAACCCTATACTAACTGTAGCCAAAGAGGTGTTTGGGTGACAGGGTTAGATTGATAATAAAATGCACTTGATGGAGAGAGAGAAGTGATTTTTCAATGGTCCCAATGAGAACTATCTCCAGTTAGCACCTCTTGGGTGGGATAGTTTTTTTTGGTGGGTTCGGTGCAACTTGCTCCAATTTAAACCCTCATGCTTGGATACTTTAGGGCTATTTGAGCACCAACTAGCTCAAACTAACTCTAACCCATGGATCAAAATAGGGCCTATGGCCAGTCTCGACACGGAGCAGTCGCGTGCACCGGGAAGCGGCGCTCTCTCAGCCGTCGTGCCACTTCAAAGCCGGCGCTAGTGAGAGGTCGCCTCCGCTCTGGCCTGGCATTAATGCGCATTGCCGCTCTAGGGCGACGTTGACCGTTTCACGCGGGAAGCGCGCGCTGGCAAGGGAGTGTAGGTTTTGAACCGTTTCAGCTGTAGTACTGGTAGTTTGCAAAACTACTCAATTATTGCACTCAGTTTCCTAAGAAATTGTGGTAAAAAACGTTACTCCACAGCCCGCTTCCCTTCTCCTTCCTCTTCCACCACCCACGCACGTCCACGGGAAGCGACCGATCAACCCTTATATAGGAGTGCTAGCACAAAAAGATGCATAAATGACCACTAAAATTTCCATATTAAAGCGCCGCTCCGGCAGGAGTATGTCATATGTTGTTACCTTTGGCCGGGCCATGGCTACTGGGCGATGGCGACCAGAGAAGAGGCGATGGGAGGGGAATGAATGCAGCTACTATTTGGGTTCGCCTCCCGGCTTAAATAAATGGGCAGCATCACGTGTACCCGCGGGTGCACAAATTGTAACATACGTGTCTGCTTAAGTGGGCATCACGTAACTGGTGTGTGTGTGTGAGAGATTCTGAGAGATAGAGTTCGTGTGTGTGACTACTCTTTGGACATGTACTCAACCTTTTGCATCGGGATATAAGTATATTGGTATTTACTTTAGCTAGTGATTTACGTGGCCATGTTAACGTAGTTGTGTCAAAAAATGTCACTTCCTGCTCGTGATTTGCGTTATATAATTACAAGCAAGATTCTCGTGCATTGCACGGAACATCAATATGCATTTTTTACAAAACATCTGTTGTGATTGAGCCATGCAGGAGTAATCCCATGTGTAAAAACTAATGATATCTCAAGAATTTTATCGGAAAACTGGTATCTCGAGAATGTCATCGAAAAAATGAAAAATGAGAGATAAGGCGAGGAGGAGTGGAGCGTGGTGGTGACTGGTGGTCGGAGTGGGTGGAGGCATGGGGATGGACGGCGCCGGCGGGCGGCAGCGGCCACCATGCTAGATTGTTCCAGAGACTTCCTTGTTTAATTGCTGAGCAATGAGGTTGTGGGAGATAAGGATGTGGAGAGAGGTGCGGTTATCTTTTGTAAAATTATCATAGTTTGCTTTCTATCCGTTAGATGAAGGGTGGTGAATTTGTCCATGTTATGCAAGTAAATTAAGGTGATTGTTTATCATACGGGTACGGTTGGATGAAGGGTGGTACGAACAAATGCTCCGCCTAGAGCATGTGTTTGTGAGATGGAGTCTTAGTGTGTGTGTGAGAGAGAGAGAGAGAGATGGAGTCTTAGTGTGTGTGTGAGAGAGAGAGAGAGATGGAGTCTTAGTGTGTGTGTGTGTGGGGGGGGGTGTGCGTGCGTGCGTGTGTGTGTGTTTGTGTGCATGTTTGTGTGAGAGAGATGGAGTCTTAATGTGTGTGTGTGGGCGTGTGTGTCGAGGGGTCCTCTGTGGCGGATGTAATTTAAGTGTGCATGGCTTCATCATAGAGAGGTGATGTGTATGGCAGAGGCCACCAACGATGGGGTGCGAGAGAGAAAATGTCCGTAGAGAGGGAAGAGAAGGTGTGTGCGTGTGAGAGGAGTCGACATTGAGAGAACGTGTTTGTTCGAGAGACACCGAGGAAGACTACTATATATCAGTGGTGCATGTAGGAGGGAATTAAACAAAGGGATGGTCTTAGGTTTCAGGGATATAGGGGAAGAGTGAGAGGAGGGGGGGGGGTAAGCTAGAAGGAGATTGTTAAGTGTGAGTGTGTGTTTTGCCCATCCAGGCATAAGTTATGTGCACAGAAGAGGAGAACGATTCGATGTGGCGTTATGATTGAAGGTAATTAACTACGTATGGAGGCATAGAGACCTTGAACATGCATGTGTGAGAGGTATACATGTATACGTCGGATGTGTGTGTGTGCGCGCGCACATGATCTAGATAAAAGAAAGAAGACATAAGTCATAAGATCAACCACATGGGAGAGACGGATCAGTATGATAACATGCATGCATGTGAGAATGCAAGGAAGAAGGCCCGACAATTGAGAATGTGTTTTTGTCTTTAAGAGATAGTGTCGTGGGCTGGAGCATGCATCTATGCCGAGCAGAGGGAGTGAGGCACAACGATTGTGCAAAAGAGATCAACCTATAAATGCATATGTATGGAGAGACATATATAGTGTGGGTGATAGGAAGCAAGACTCCGTGCGAGAAGAAAATGTTGACGGAGAAACTACAGATAGATACATAGATGGATATGCTAGCTAGAGGGACATCCGCTAGTTTGGGTGTTGGAGATGACCGCCGGGTGGTTCAGAGGGTGAAGTTATATATGTGTGTGAGAGGGCACTTGACTACATGTAGAGAGAAACATATGTAGTGTGCATGATAGGAATCAAGAGTGAGGGCGAGAAAGAAGGTTGATGGAGAAACAGATAAATAGAAAGATAAAGATGATAGCTAGAGTGCGTTAGAGATAGGAGTCGAGTGGATCAGAAGGCTGAGTTATGTGTGTGGGTGTGAGAGAGATAGAGAGAGGGTGCATGTGAGTCACATACAAACAAATAGCAGAGAGAAATGAGATCCCGAGAGACGGAGTTTTGTGCCTGCGAGATAGAAAGATATTTCACAACGAGAGTGATAGCTAGAGAGACATATGAGGGAACGCAAGATATCTCTATGGATAGAGAGTGTGTGTGAGCGACATACAAAAGAACAATGGAGAAATATGAGACCCTGGGAGACAAAGTTTGTGTTTGTGTGTGAGAAAGAGATATTTAAGAGGAAGAGTCGTAGGTTCTCATATCTAAGTAGTGAAAGACATCTCTATATGAGGGGTGTGCGAGTGACACACATGGGAATAGTAAAGAGAAATGAGACCCCGGGAGACAAAGTTTTGTGTTTGTGTGAGAGAAAGAGATTCCACATGGAGAATCATAGTTAGAGACACATAGCAGGGAGCGAGATATACTTAGAAAGAGATAGAGTGATGAAGGTCGAGGGAGAGAGTACCGACAGTGTGTTATGAAGATAAAAAAGATCATTGTTGACTTACAGGTAGCACGAGAGATACCAGAGAGACGATGAACGCGTATAGGTCCAGAGAGATAGTCCTATATAAGAATGAGTGATAGCTATATGAGATGAATATCTAGATTAAAGGGGATTGAAATATTTAAACTGGAGATCACGACATCGATAATATCATAACGCAAATTGGTGTATCAAACATGCATATTCATTTGAATTTGGGCACACGTGTAATGTTATATAGTTTATCAATATTGGTGATCCTTAGATTATTTAGTTACAAACAATGCATGGTTTATATGCAATTAATATCTAAACGGGATTACACTATATGTTGTGTGTGAAACACATTATACATGTCTGAGAAGTAAAAAAAAACCCTGCATGAAACACACATTAATCGGAGACAGTTAGCGAGGAATGCATACATTGGATTTCAACATAAAGTGGTTTCAAATATTTGAAAATTAAAATTGATGGATACAACCTTATGAATCTGAGATCATGCCATTTTTAAACCATATTTATGTATAAATGGTGTTGTGCTTTTGAAAGTATATATAAAAAAATGATGTATATAGAATGTAATTCCAATTGAAAATGGATCCCGCCCGAAAAAATAGAATACAAACGGGATTCTAATTGAGTTGGCACGGTAAAGTGCACTCTGCAAAATTTGAACGAAGCGGGGAAAGTCGCAGTAACCGCCCGAAACCAAAATTTGCGAGATGGAAATTACTACTGCCTATCCCTGCCACACAAAGTGTCGTGGAATTGTCACGTCAGATGTCCTTGGTGTGAGGACTTAGTCACGAGGCCAACACATCTATGTGGTAGCTTGAGAGGGGTTGAGCGGGATCGAGAGACGCAACACAAGACGGGGATTTAGACAGCTTCGGGCCCCGGGAAACATCATCCGGTAAAAACCCTACATGCTGTTTGAGGCTAGGTCTCATTATCATCACGAGGGATTCGCCGTAAACCGGCTCTCCTCTAATTGTGTCTAGCCCTAGATTATTGTTTGCTTGTAGCTTCTAGCTTGTCCTCTCTAACTTGTCCCTCTTTGGGGAGCCCTGCCCCTCCTTATATATGTTGAAGGGGCAGGTTACATGTGGAGTCCTATTAGGATTAGGACAAGTCTATCTCTAATACAAACCAGATACAAGTCCGGGTCTTCCTTGTAAGACAAATACTCCTTATACCTTTCCTCTTAAACCGGCCCACAATGGTTGAACCGGCCTTCATGAACTGCCAGACAGGCCGCCGGGTCTTGTTGCTCCTCTGGCCCGCCTGCCGGATTACCAATGAACTGTAAACCGTCTGGTCTGTGCAGGTCACCGGTGAATCGCCAAGTCCGGCGGATTATTTCCGGCCAGTTTACACCGCGGGGTATATCCCCGACATTAGCCCCCCAGTTTAATTTGGATTCATCCATGTTAAACTGATCTGCAACATAAACACAAGAACAAATTCGTCGGGTTGTGCTCCGGTTTAAATATTCTTGTAGACCGGCACTTGATCATCCTTAAATCCTTGTCATTTCTTCCTTCCAAGTTAATAATCATCTTCATAATCAATTTGCTTGCAGAAGATATTTGTAAATAAAGAATCCATTTGAATCGGCCTTCAATGCTTTGACTTGACAAAAATATTAGTCTCTGAAATATTCAACTGATATCCAACCGGCTTAAAGATGTAAAACTTGCCGGTTTATGATTACCACTATTGTCTGGTTATACAAACTGATAATTCCGGGTCATGATTGTTGCCAACACCGGTTCATGATTGTTGCTAATGCCGGTTCATGATTATTGATGACGCCGGGTCATAATGATTGGTGACGCCGGGTTAATCCAGTTTGCTGAAAACAGAGAATTTGAAAATAGTTCTTCGATAATAATATAATACCTGTAGCCCCCAAGTCTTGAGCAGAATAAAGTGATGGCTTAAGACTTGCTTCAATATAAATACTGCCACTTAAGAAGAAATCCAAGTTGTTCATCCCAGTGACTAGTAAAAACTGAATACTCCATATTATGTAGCCCCCAAGTGCCGGGTTGTCATGCTTGCAGCAACCTGGGACTTGTAATTGTCTTTATACTCGGAAAAACTTCAACCAGTGTAGCCCCCAAGGGCCGTGTCATTACGCAATAATGAGCAGGTACTTTGTAGGTATAATCATGTAGATTTGAGCAATGATGTGTAGCCCCCATCATGGGACTTGAATCCACGTCCACAAGGTTAAGAGCCTTGTGCTTTTACCAACTGAGCAGTGGACCCTTCAATATAATGAATAAAAAGCTTTGTACCTTCAATTGTTGACAGGAGCAATTGGTAGCCCCCAAGGGTCGACTCATTATGGTGCATGCTTGCAGCGACATGAGACTTGCATATTTGATGTAATCTCAACTTAAATAATGTAGCCCCCAAGTGCCGGATTGTAAGCCTGCAGCAACTCGGGACTATTCCTTCAATTGTAAAATAAACCATATCCATTGATAATATGATAGCCATTGCGCTAAAGCGACTTTGAAAACCTTGATCATAATACTGGTCATTGATAATCATAATAGAAATCCAGCCATGTTTGACTATTTGAATAATATACCCAATGATTTATAAGCGCGTGATTCCAATGGCGCAATCCAAATATATACTGGCGACATATAGTCCAAAGCCAGGCCGGTTTAATAAACTCTGGATAATTTCCCATCATATACTGGCGACTTATCGTCTTAAAGCCAGGCCAGTTTAATAAACACCGGATAACTTATCATCATGCTTTATTCAACCTGTCTCTGCATACAACAAGTTTAAAGTGTCCTGGCGGTTTACCGCCGGACGGGTCATAATGCCCAACAAATAACCTGGGTTTATAACCAAGGTTGCACTTTAAGAATAATCAAATATGAAATACATCATACCTGTGATATTGAATCACATTGCTGGTTTTACCAACTTTTTGTAGTAAGAGTGATAACCCCAATCTTGAGTAATGATAACTCCTTTCATACTGTGCCGGTTGATGATAAACCGTACCGGGTTGTGATAAACACCGGTTTAACCATATATAATACTGGCGACTCATAGTCAAACCAGACCGGGCTGATAGTCTCCGGATTATAACTTGATCCTGTATTGACAACTTGTAATTGAAAGTCAAGCCGGGTTAACGAACGCCGGTTTACTCCATAATAGGATGGTAATAGAAAATCAAACCGGGCAGATGGCCCCCAGATTAGGACTTGATCGTGTTCCGTCAATTTGTAATTGATAGTTGAACCGGAAAAAATATGCTTGTTGACATAAAGAAATCCAACAAAAACAAAGAACGAACAAACCATGAAAACAACATGGAAGCAAAAGTAATGATAAAAACCATTTGCAAAAATGTGCTATACTGAGCTGTTCAGATGGCATTACCATGGTCGGACAGGATCAAGGCCTCCAATAGGAGTGACAATGATTCAAGTCAGCCAGGTCCCCAAATTACTCGTGGCATATATGCCAAATCAAGAGGCGTAGCAATGTCTCAGGCCCGACCATGCTCCCAAGTGATTTTGTGGCCTTAGGCCGACCAAGAGGCGTGACTGGTTCAGACTTGACCAAGCCCCCAAATGATCTGGTGGCTGTCGCCTATCAAAGGTCATTCGTTGGTTCGGACACGACCAAAGCCCCCAGTGATATAAAAACAAATATCAAGGGGTAAACCGGAGGCCGCTTTAGGCAGAACCACTCCGTGTAACCTCGCATGATGAGAAAGACAGAGACCCCGCTTTATGAAGCAGAAGCCCCCATGTGATCAATAATATGTTAGGCCAATAAGGCAGGATACCCATGTTTGAACCGCGCATCATGGCAGCAGGTCCTCTTTGGTAATTTTTAACCTTTTTGCAAGAGATAAATTCTTCTTGAAACGGAATTTTGAACTGGGTATTGAGAGCTTCAAAGCTTTGTGGGAAAACAAATTTTCCTTAAACTAGATTGCAAACCGGAATCTTCGTTTTCAGCCGGAAATTTTCTGATAGCCTTTCAAACTCGAACTTGCGAGAAGTTAATTCCTTTTTGAACCGGACATTTTCAAACCAGATTTGAGAGCTTCAGAGCTTTGTGGGAGAACAGATTTCCCTTGAACCGGATTGTAAACCGGATATTTGAGAGCTTCAGTGAGACTGACTTCCCTTGAACCAGATTTTAAACCGGAATCCTTTCTGACGACCCGGAACTTCTTCATTGAGCCGGGATTTTGTAACTGTCATATACTTTCTAAGCCAAAAATTTTCTGACGGCTTCAAATAACAGTAGCCTCCGGGACCGGGTTATCTTTCCCTCCATCGTCCTGGGGTTCTTAAATTTGCTGAAACTGGCAAGATTTGCTGAGTCATGTCATCGTAGCCCCCGAGTCTGAAGGTGACTCGAGGAGTTGGCTTGAAACTCTCCATATTTGACCGTGATATAAACCGACATAACTTGTATATCATTGATGTTGATAGCACGATGTGCATCCACAGAAGGTTGAGGTGACTGCGGCGGGTTATAAATGATCCCGTATGAGCCGTGTCAGCAACTCGGCCAATGGTTCCTTCCAACTGGCGATTTGAAGTTAACCAAAACTATAGTGGCGGTGACTTGTGCGCCTGCCCATTGAGCCACCCAGTGCAGACGGCGGTTGATAGTATATGATAATTTGCCTCCAATTTGAAAGAAAACCGGGCTACCCAAGCTGTGACTTGCTCATGCAGACATGTGCGGCCTGGTATGTTGATGTAGACCAGGCCGCGAGAGACGGATGGCAAGGACGACCGCATCATCAGAAGCGGCTCAGGCGGATGAATCGGCCGCGGGGCTGTAAACCGGCGCAGGCGAGTCAACCACGTCACTTGGATGCAGCGAACAATTGTCCTGCATCAACAATATTGCAGACCAAGGCAAAGATAAACTGCTCTTTGACAAAAATGATATGTGCCAATAAAATACATTTAAAATGAATATCACCTGATGTGTTAGGCCAGAAATAATCACTGCGGAGTTGATGATCACCACGGTGAAGCTTAAATCAATCATGGACAAGTCGGCCATACGAGCAGACGGATGAAACGGCCGCAGCGTAAATCGGTACGGACGGGCGAGTCGGCCGGCGCGTAAACCGGTGCGGACGAACAAGTTGTCCTCCGCGTGGTAAACCGGCGCAGGCGAGTCAACCACGTCGCACGGAGACGTGCTACGCGGAAGTGGGCGTGTAGCCCAGCGCGACCGCGATACGGATGAGGTGCAAGGGTGATTTAGACCGGAGGCAGGGCGTGACCCGTGGTGGCTGAGGAGTCCGGGTCGCGGTCGTTTCTGGCCAATTCATCTTTTGTTTCCCCGAGTCGCGGTCGTTTTGTGGTGCTAGCTTGAAGCAAGGTGGCGTAACCGGCTCTTAGTGGAGACAAGCAGCAACACCCTTTTATATTTAGTAATCCTTCCTTGGAATCCATGCATGTGTAGTGGTTGCACTAGTTGAGGGATCTTTCATGTGGAGTAACTTGGGAATCCATCAGGCTTTAGGTTTCACGAACACTGGTACACGTAGATCGATCTGGCAACGTCACGTGGCCGCAACAGCTGCCCTAATTGCCGTTTGTACTGGCAGATGACACATGACGCCTGTCAGCCGTCTCTGAGCAGTTTTTGATTTTGGACGACAGTACGTGGAGCAGTAATGGTGACTCGCAGATTCCTCAAGTTCAGATTGCCTTGGACGAGAATTGATTTGATGTACCTGTTTCCGTTGACAGAACCTGCCAGTTTTAATAGTTCACACGAGGCGGCGATTTATATTTGGCGAACCGATTTCCTGCCTGTCTCGACGGTTTGGGGGCGCGGCGTAACGCAACCCTAAACTTCCATGTTCAATTTTCTGTACGCTGCCACTGAAAACTTCTTTAACCCTGACTGTTGAACTTCGTAGTTGACGTGAATTCTTCCAGGCCGGCTCTTGCTGATCCGGCGGATCATAGCTTCTCGATTCCTGAGGGATCCCTTCAAGAACTCAACACCAACGTGCGCGGGCCCCACGGTGGGCGCCAACTGTCGTGGAATTGTCACGTCAGATGTCCTTAGTGTGAGGACTTAGTCGCGAGGCCAATGCATCTATGTGGTAGCTTGAGAGGGGTTGAGCGGGATCGAGAGACGCAACACAAGACGGGGATTTAGACAGCTTCGGGCCCCGGGAAACATCATCCGGTAAAAACCCTACATGCTGTTTGAGGCTAGGTCTCATTATCATCACGAGGGATTCGCCGTAAACCGGCTCTCCTCTAATTGTGTCTACCCCTAGATTATTGTTTGCTTGTAGCTTCTAGCTTGTCCTTTCAAACTTGTCCCTCTTTGGGGAGCCCTGCCCCTCCTTATATATGTTGAAGGGGCGGGTTACATGTGGAGTCCTATTAGGATTAGGACAAGTCTATCTCTAATACAAACCAGATACAAGTCCGGGTCTTCCTTGTAAGACAAATACTCCTTATACCTTTCCTCTTAAACGGGCCCACAATGGTTGAACCGGCCTTCATGAACCGCCAGACAGGCCGCCGGGTCTTGTTGCTCCTCTGGCCCGCCTGCCGGATTACCAATGAACTGTAAACCGTCTAGTCTGTGCAGGTCACCGGTGAATCGCCAAGTCCGGCGGATTATTTCCGGCCGGTTTACACCGCGGGGTATATCCCCGACACAAAGCCTATCTGCTGGATTTCTATAGGTTTCAATAGGGATAGGTTTGTAATTTCACCCAAACGTGACGTAACCGCCTCTCACCTGGATTCATACCCGGTGGGCGCGAAAACATAGTGTGTCCTCGGCCGAAATCGACTCCCTCCCCGATTCATATTCATACACGGTGGGCGCCAAAAACAAACTCTTGTCGGCAAATATTCGGTGTATGCGAGGTTACCGTCCTATCCCTAACCGACTAATATTGCTGTGATGTAGTAGGAAATTTGAAACGGGTGCTAAGTTTGTAAATTTCCTTGCATTTGAGACAAGCGCACCCTGAATACATGGTCCCCCCTTGAGGGAGTCCTGGATTAGGGGGTATCCGGACTGCCGGACTATATACATCGTCTGGACTATTGAAGCGTGAAGATACAAGACTCAAGACTCCGTCCCGTGTCCGGATGGGACTCTCCTTTGCGTGGAAGGCAAGCTTGGCGATACGGATATTGTTTCCTTCCTTGTAACCGACTCCATGTAAACCCAAGCCCTCTCCGGTGTATATATAAACCGGAGAGGTTGGTCCTTAGAAGCCCGATCAAAATTACAATCATACCATCATAGGCTAGCTTCTAGGATTTAGCCTCTACGATCTCGTGGTAGATCTACTCTTGTACTACTCATATCTTCAATATTAATCAAGCAGGAAGTAGGGTTTTACCTCCATCGAGAGGGCTCGAACCTGGGTAAACATTGTGTCCCTCGCTTCCTGTTACCATCAGCCTAAGACGCACAGATCGGGACCCCCTACCCAAGATCTGCCCGTTTTGACATCGACATTGGGGCTTTCATTGAGAGTTCCTCTGTGTCGTCGCTTCGAGGCTTGATGGCGCCTTCAATCGTCAACAACACGGTCCAGGGCGAGACTTTTCTCCCTGGACAGATCTTTGTGTTCGGCGGCTTCGCACCGCGGGCCAATTCGCTCGGCCACCTGGAGCAGATCGCCCCTGGCCACCAGGTCAGGTTCGCAAACTTGAACTACATGGCGGATATTCGTAGAGACTTGGTCTTCGACGGATTTGGGCCTGCGCCAGGAGCACCGAACAGTCACGATTAGCATGGCTTAGACCTGCTATCGGACGATGCTCGGGATATCACCCCTGTAGTAGCCCCGGATCTAAATCCGGAGCAGCTAGCGTTGCCTAAGGACGGAGGGGTGGACCCCACCCCACAGGCCGCATACTCATCGGCGGTGGAGCTGAACACAGGCCTCACCTGTGTGGAAGCATGTAACCCCGGGTCCCCGGACTCGTATCCGGTCGCTGGTCCCGGTCCGCACACCCTCGAGCCCACCAAGCCAGGTTGGGCTCCGGTAATGGAGTTTACCGCTGCGGACATCTTCCAGCACTTGCCCTTTGGCGACATGCTGAACTCATTAAAGTATATCTCTTTGTCAGGAGGATCTAGGATGAACTATGTCCGGCTTGAGTGGGAAGCAGGCGATGAAGGAATTCGATGCCCACCCACCACCCACTTCATTGCCACGATCGATGATTTAACCGACGCTCTTGACTTCGACTCCGAAGACATCGACGGCATGGACGATGATGCAGGAGACGCTTCAGAATCTCTAGGGTGCGGGAATACTACCTTGTCAGACGATATATACATGGTGGATACGCTCAAGGAGGACGAAAGCGATAATCCGGAAGATAAAACACCCGGGCAAAAGCCAAAACGGCGGCGCAGACACCGCTCAAAGTCCAGCAACAGTAAAAATAGCGACAAGAGCGCAAGAAGGATCGACATACCAGTAAACCCCGAAGGCAATAACGACCACATGGACCCAGCAATGGAGCAGGACGAGCCAGGTCACGCCGAGCCGAGTTCAGAGCAGCTACCCGATCACAATGATCCGGAGGGACGATATCATCAAACCACCCCAGGACAAGAACACAGTCCGGACAATGATGCATTCATCATTCTAGAAGAATGCGTGGAACGAGACAACCTCCACAGAAAGCTTATGGCCACAGCGAGAAGTCTAAAGAAGCAGAAGCAATGGCTCAAAGCCGCACAGGAAATGCTCAACCGCAGATGGAATAAAGTGGTAGACACTGAAGAACGATATGGCGACGATCGCCATACAAAGAGCTACCCAAAACACAAGCTACTGCCAGGATTCGACGACGAGGCCGTTCCACCAAAGGATAATACGACCAGGAGACCAGACGTACCGCTTCACAACCACAACAGAACGGCTACTGATGCCGCACACGATCTATGTGAGCATCTGGATAAGAAAGCCGGTGCGGCCACGTCCATCTATGGATGTAAAGAACACACCCCGGCGAGGGACTATGGTCACCAAAATGATCACACAAGCCAAATACCAGTTCAGAATAAACACTGGACACAACAACAGGCGACTGCATGCCACAACGCGTCTAGATATAGAGGGGCCGCTCACCCCCTGTGCTTAACCGAAGAAGTACAGGACCATGAATTCCCACAAGGTTTTAAAACCTATGAACATAGAGGCATACGACGGAACAACAGACCCAGGGGTCTGGATCGAGGATTTTATCCTGCATATTCACATGGCTGGTGGGGATGACCTCCACGCCATCAAATACCTTCCCCTCAAGTTGAAGGGACCAGCTCGACACTGGTTGAAAAGCCTCCCCGAAAAATCAATTGGGAGTTGGGAGGAACTCGAGGATGCTTTCAGGGACAATTTTCAAGGGACTTATGTCCGGCCTCCGGATGCAGACGATCTAATCACATAATCCAACAGCCCGGAGAGTCTGCCTGCAAGCTTTGGAACAGATTTCTCACTAAGAAGAATCAAATTGTCGATTGTCCGGACGCTGAAGCCTTAGCAGCATTCAAACACAACATCCGCAACGAGTGGCTCGCCCGACACCTCGGCCAAGAAAATCCAAGGATAGTGGCAACCTTAACAAGCCTTATGACCCGCTTTTGCGCGGGTGAAGATAACTGGCTAGCCCGTAAAGGCACCAGCGACCCCAGCACATCCGAAATAAGGGATGGCAACGGGAAGCCACGACGTAATAAAAACAAACGACAAAACAAGGAAGAGAGCCCGGACAACACAATGGTCAATGCCGGATTCAGGGGCTCTCGACCTGATCAGCAAAAAAGCCATTTAAAGGCAGTAAAGAGAGACTGTCCGGTCTGAACAGAGTCCTGGACAGACTGTGCCAAATTCATGGCACCCCGGAGAAACCTGTGAACCGCACGCATAAAGAATGTTGGGTCTTTAAGCAGGCCAGCAAATTAAATGCCGAACAGAAGGGGAGGGAAACACCAAGTGAAGACAAGGATGAACCTCGCCAGCCGAACACTGCGGGACAGAAAAAATTCCCGCCAAAGGTTAAAACAGTAAACATGATCCACGCGACTCACACATCCACGAGAAGGCACGAACGCGCGCATAGAGACGCACACTGGATGTCTTATCTGATCACCTTCGATCACATGGACGGCCGAACTAGTATTCGGCATGGAGGATCAAAGGCCTTGGTGCTGGACCCAATAATCGACGGATACCATCTCACCCGTGTCCTCATGGACGGCGAAAGTAGTCTCAACTTAATATACGAGAACATTGTCCGCAGGATGAGGATAAACCCATCCAGATTTAGCCAAAGCAACACCACCTTTGAAGGGGTGATACCAGGCGTTGAAGCTTATGGCAGGGGCTCCATCGTACTGGAGGTAACATTTGGCTCCCCAGGCAACTCCAGAAGCGAAGAACTACTCTTCACCATCACACCCTTCCAAAGTGACTATCATGCATTGCTTGGAAGAATGGCCTTCGCCCGCTTCAACGCATTGCCGCACTATGGCTACCTTACACTCAAGATGCCCGGTCCACGTGGCGTAATTACCGTTAGCGGAATCACAGAGCGCTCTTCACGTGCAGAGGAACATGCAACGGCCCTGGCGGCCGGACTATAAGCGGCCTCCAATATCAGAAAACATGACTGGTCATTAAGACCACAAACACGGTTAGACGAGTCTGGTAGCCCGGATAAAATTAAACCAGGGCACCGTATATGTAATCCCATAGCGGACACCAGGGGCTATAAATATTTAATACA
Source organism: Triticum dicoccoides (assembly GCF_002162155.2). Classification (NCBI taxonomy): domain Eukaryota; kingdom Viridiplantae; phylum Streptophyta; class Magnoliopsida; order Poales; family Poaceae; genus Triticum; species Triticum dicoccoides. The sequence goes on along the minus strand of NC_041383.1, from coordinate 134,285,430 downwards.
ACCCCACACTTGGCTAACCTTATTGGCAGGCCAACATCTTACACTTTTACTATCCATCGCATACTTACGTTGTACTCTCCTACGAGTTTTCCTTTTTCCATAGACAACGTTTGCGCGATACCCTTCCAGGATACGAACAATGGAGACAAAGGCGCAGACGTGCAGCAGGGCCTTGTTCAACATGTTTATTTTTAGATTAAGCCCCTGTGTAAACCTTTCTATTGCCTCTTGTTGTTTAACCATCCCATGGGTTCCATACCCACAGAGGATACTGTCGTTATTGGCATTTCGCCACGACAGATTACCGCACGTACATGGAAACACAGGATTCATAATGAATGGGCATTCTTGAGCCCATCTTCTGTTATCAAGCCCGAATACATTCGGGAGTGTTTGGCGTCACAAGTTTGGCCTTATATGCATCAGCTCCGAATCATGTCTTTGGTCAAATGTTGGGTTTGCTCGGCTCCTGGGTTTGCCGCCTTACGTTCCGTTATTATCGGCTAAGACGACCAAAGGAGAACTACTGCCATTGTGCCCTGGTGTCCATTAGACTCCCATGGCTAAGCGAAAGTGTTACAGCTATATAGTCCGGTTGCCTAGTTTGACGAGCGATCACCTCCTTAATTGACCAGGACGTTGGATCAAGTGTGATTAAGCATATTTTTCGCGAACACCCCCGCATTGTATGCGTGGGGGCTGAAGCCAACGACTGCTAACTTTAGGATTACTTATATATATATATATAAATGGCCGCACAGGGGACACAATCATATTTGTAGGCAAAAAGTATAAATATAGCCTCATAATCAAAACAAACATTGTTTTTACAATGATTCGACTTATCACTCGAACAAAACATTCTTCGAGCACTGCGCCTCTATTAGGCGGTCACCTTCTGTGACCTGCGCCAAGTAGTGCTCGGCCGGATATTGGCCTCCCACCGGATCCTGGGTCGCTATAATGGTGGCCTCCATATCCGTCCAATAGGCTTTAACGCGGGCAAGAGCCATTCGTGCACCCTCTATGCACGCCTACCTCCTCATGACGTCGATCCGAAACGCGGCCCCAAGGAATTGTTGCACCAAACCAAAGTAACTGTCCGGCTTAGGCCCCTTCGGCCAAAGATGGTCTATTATAGACCACATTGCAAGCCTGGACAACCTATGAAGCTCCGCCACAGCAGTCACCTTCTCATTTAACAGCAGCGGGCGAGTGGGAGCATTGAATTGCGACCAGAAAGGCTTCTCTACTTCCTTATCACCTTGATCCTCGAAGAACTTGGCAGCGTCAGCTGTACTATTCACCAAGTCTGCATATGCGTCTGCAGGACTCTAGCGTCCAGCCAGGGAAGCATACTTCAAATCCAAAAACTTCGTCCGCAGTAAGTAGGAGCCCCCAGCCACGATTTTATCGGCCTGTTGGAGCTCCTCCCGCATACCCTGGATCTCAGTCCGCATCTCTTTGGTGGCGTTAAGTGCCTTGTCCAGCTCGGCCGAATTAGCCTTATACTCCTTTTCAAGGAGTACATACCAGTCGGCGGCATTTTTCAACTCCATAGCCATTTTGGCTATCTTTTCCTCGCTTCGGCGATGAGCAGCCTGTTCGGCTCTCAATTCTTCGGCCGCCTTTAGGGCAGCCGCATTGCTCACCCGAGTTTGTTCCTTAGCCTGAGCAAGTTCCGCCCTCAGGGCCTCCACGGCAGCAACACCATTTGCAGTACAAACACATTTTATTAATATTATGCCTCTCTCGCATTTTCCTCTACAAACATAATAAGGGAAGCATAGCACATACACTGTGACTCTTCCAGCCTCTTGTTCTCCAGCGTGATATCGGCATCGATAGATCTGATTTGCCTCCTTAGTTCGGCAACTTCAACAGACTGGTCAGCTGCCGGATCCTTAGATACCTGCGCACATATACAGCGCAACCATTACTATATGATCCCCCGTTTGCCGCCTATGGCGGGCAACCAGAGTCTCAGGGGCTACTATCCATATGGAGCACACCTAGCACGTGCCTCACAACCAGAAAATAATGCATTTTTCACTACATACCTCAAAACCTTTGAACATGCTCGTAAATGCCTCATTCAAACCACTTGTAGCGGATTAAATCTTCATGAGCACCACGCTCATTAATGAGCAGTGCTCCTCCGAGAGCGCAGCACGCTCCAGAAGACCTGTCAGTACGTCTGGCCGGACATCGAACTGTGCTGGACCCTTCTCTTCACCCCCCGTGGGAGCCAAACGCTCCGGGCTCAGGGCGACTGACGTATTAGCTTCCGGCTTCGGCAGATCCGGACTCCTCCGTGACGTCACCTCAGTGTCGCCCGCTTCATGAGGCGGAGAGGTGGGTGGGGTCTCACTCTCCATCATCTCCGGAGGAAGATCCCCCAAAGACGAACTCTGTTGAGAAGAGCTGCTAGCCGGACTACAAAAGACGAAGTCCTGGTTATGGATCTCGGAGAAACACCGTACCTTCGAATTAACGATTAACTTACAGCTCGGTGGAGGGCTGGCCCATTGATGGGCACGACACGGTGAGGGTGCCCGTCGCGGCAGAGCCCCCTAGTGATACCTTCTTCCCTTGCTTGGGCATCTCCGTCTCCAAGTCTTTGGAGGTGGCCCTCTTCCTGCCGCGCAGGGAGGAGGCTTTAGCCTCCCCTTCCCGACTATCCTCCTTAGGGGAGGTAACGATTCCCCCGGTTTGGTTGCGTAGTGTGTGAAGTTCAGCTTCACTGCCCTTTCCTTCGCCTTCCCCTGAGGGGATTTTGCTCAGCACCTGCCCAAGCATCTTGGCAACGGTTGGACCAGGCGAGCCTTCAGGAAGTGGCGCCGGACACCTGATTCTCTCCGCCTTATTGAGACATTCCTGGCCACGGAGGGTTTTTCAGAATAATGGTTATGACAAATATAAACAAAGCGCCCGGCTTTAAGGTTACTTACTTGGGCATCTAGGCGATTGCAGCTTAGGGCCGCATCCTCGGTGGTGTCCGGGCATTTTACTTGTGGTCCGAAGAATAATTTACACATCCCTTCGAGCTTCAGGCCGAAGAAGTGCTTAATAGTCCGCGGACCCTCCGGATTGAACTCCCACATCCGGAGAGGCCGACGTTTGCACGGCAACATCCGACGGATTAGCATCACTTGAATTATGCTGACAAGATTTATGTCCCTCTCAAGAAGCTCCCGGATGCGATTCTGCAGTACTGGTATATCACCAGCGGGCCCCCAGTTCCGTCCTACGTCGGTCCAAGACGCCAACTGTGACGGAGGGCCCGAGCGGAACTCGGGGGCGGCTACCCACTTTGTGCCTCTGGGAGCCATAACATAAAACCACCTCCGTTGCCATACATCGGATACTTCCGGGAAAGAGCCCTTCGGCCATGGGGCATCAGCGTTCCTGTTTATTATGGCACCTCCACACTCCGCATGTCGCCCCTCGATCATCTTCGGCTTCACATTGAAGGTCTTGAGGCATAAGCCGAAGTGTGGGGTGACGTGGAGAAAAGCCTCGCACACAATAATGAACGATGAGATATGGAGGATAGCGTTTGGAGCCAGATCATGAAAATCCAACCCATAGTAGAACATGAGCCCCCTCATGAAGGGGTCGAGGGTGAGGCCCAGGCCTAGGAGAAAGTGAGGGACAAACACAACGTTCTCATTGGGCTCCGGTGTAGGGATAACCTGCCCTGGAGTAGGAAACCTGTGCTTGATATCAGCGGTCAGGTATCCGACCTCCCTAAGCTTCGTAATGTCCTCCTCTTGAATCAAGGAGGCCACCCATCGGCCTTTTGCGTTGGATCCGGACATATTGGAGGATCTTGGGTGTTGGAGCTTAAGTCTTGGGTGTTAGAACTCGAGGTGCGAGAAGGAGCAAGGGAGGTAGAAAAGAGGCATAGGCCTCGACCCCTTTATAAAGGGGATGAATATCAAGAGTCCTCAGCACAACCACTTGTGACTTATCCAAAAGTACATGGAGTCATACCAACGGTCGTCGTGGGGTCACACATGCCCATATTGATGAAAAATCCCGTAATAAGAGGAACATGATCTCTGCTTTGACAGGACGTGCCAATAAAGCCGCCTCGCAACGCGAGTCGAGGTGGGGCAAGAAACGCCGGTTCGTGTTGGACTAGGACACGATGCAAGGGCACGACGTGTGAAGATTGCCAGCAGAACGGATTTGTGCTATGTTCCCTACAACGGTATGTGAAGATCATCTTGTAGATTCGGACACGATCTGAGTGTTCGATAATTACTTTGGAGTGTTCGGAGAAGGAACCCGCCCTGCAATGCCGAAGACAAGACCGCGTGCCGGACTCATCGTCATTGAAGCCTGGTTCAGGGGCTACTGAGGGAGTCCTGGATTAGGGGGTATCTGGACTGCCAGACTATATATATCGTCCGGACTATTGAAGCGTGAAGATACAGGACTCAAGACTCCGTCCCATGTCCGGATGGGACTCTCCTTTGCGTGGAAGGCAAGCTTGGCGATCCGGATATTGTTTCCTTCCTTGTAACCGACTCCATGTAAACCCTAGCCCTCTCCGGTGTCTATATAAACCGGAGAGGTTGGTCCTTAGAAGGCTGATCACAATTACAATCATACCATCATAGGCTAGCTTCTAGGGTTTAGCCTCTACGATCTCGTGGTAGATCTACTCTTGTACTACTCATATCTTCAATATTAATCAAGCAAGAAGTAGGGTTTTACCTCCATCGAGAGGGCCCGAACCTGGGTAAACATTGTGTCCCTCGCTTCCTGTTACCATCAGCCTAAGACGCACAGATCGGGACCCCCTACCCAAGATCCGCCGGTTTTGACACCGACACCCCTTTCCTCTCTACCTCCCTTTTCCCCATTCGTACTCCGTGGGCGCCAAAACACCCTCTCCACCCCAACCTCCTCCGTCCGCCGATGTCCGCCACCCCATCCACCGCTGTCCTCCTCTACCATGCCGGAGCTGATACCCCGACGCTGCCGTCCATTACAAGAGATCGACCTCTCTCATCCACGGCTTCGGACCAGGATCCTTGCATCTCGTCCTCTCGCTTCATCACTGCCGTCGTCCACCTTGCCGGTGCCGCTCCTACGACCGTCTCGTCCACCGCTCCCTGCCACCACCATCTACCCTCCTAGATCTGCTTCCACGCTGCTGACAGCCATCGCTACCACATCACCGTCAAATTCTCAGCAGATGCATACACGGCGCCGCACCAGAGGCGGTACTCTTTTGTATCTGCTCGACTTATTTATCCCAGCAAGAAAATAGATCACCACTGCTTTACTCCGATTTCTTGTCTTGGTTGCGAAGTTGCCTTTGTCCGGTTTGCACCTTCAGATCCGCCATGGCACGCTCAACACTACACTCCCAATGCTTATGGTTTTCCCCTTTTATATTCCACACTAGTTAAATCATAGTAGACTAAATTTCAAAATTGGGCCAGTCGATTTTATAGAGCTCACCAGAGTTGGCCGGTGCGAACGAAGGGGCTCGGGTGGTTGTGGGCCCTCGCCGAACAAAGAAAACTCGACGCGGGTGGGGGGTGGGGGTGGCGGAGGAACACCGGCAGTGGGGGCCGGTGGTCCGGCCGGCGGCCCGTGCGGTGTTCTGTATGGGAAGAATTAGAGACAGGGAAGAAGAAGGGTTAGGAGGCGGTAGGATCTTCATCCAACCGCCTGAAATGGTCGAGAGACAGCTGGGAGTTGCGTTCTTAATGCGCTCTGGTTCATCATGTGTGGGCACTGCGCAACCAACATTTTATTATCCAAAATCTGCATGCTCTTCTTTACCATGTTCCTCTTCTGTTCTTCTTTAATATGCACTCTCTCCGTTCCTAAATACAAGTCTTTGTATAGATTCCACCATGGACTACATATGGAGCAAAATGAGTGAATCTACACTCTAAAACGTATCTGGATACATTTTTATGTGATCCATAGTGGAAATCTCTACCAAGACATATATTTTGGAACATAGGGAGTATGATAGTAGTACAGTATGTTCCTTGTACTGAAGATGAGCAGGGACATTTGCAGTGTAGATGTCTATAGGGTCGGTTGTGATGGACACTTTGAGCCTCTTTGATTCATAGGATTTTGTAAACATAGGAATAGGATTTGTAGTGACCTGCCCACTTGAATCCTATAAGAATAGCAAGGAAATACAGGGAGCTGTGTCGCCTTTGAGAGTTACAGTGATATTAACAGTACCGCACCTTCAGTTGAAGAGAACTGGTATCCGAAGCCTTTCTAGCCATACCGGCAGTACTAGCACATATATTCCAGCAAGTTCCACTTTGCTGATTTTACTCTGATGCTTACGGTTTTCCCCGTTATATCTACACTATGATCTGTGTAGCTGCTTTGTGTCGCACTAGCAGCAGTCCACTCTTGAAGCTAAACACTGCAATGACTTACAAAATTGGCACCAAGGCATTGAGTGCCATTCTGGATGCAATGAAACTCATACGCTCCCCACCTGTTGATTCTTGTTTAGAATATCATCCTAATGACTATTCTAACCTCGAGGAGTCAAAGGCAGATGGCCTCTCCTGTTCACCCATCAAGGTGCCTATTCTAATTTGGCAAGGATTTATTGATTGCGTGTATCTTTCATATGTTGTCTTGCATTTCTTCTACTTTGTTGCACCGCCATCTGCTTAGTTTACTCATCATATAACTCGAGATGCCATGCCCATCCATTATCAATACATATTCCATCTGTCATCATACCATGTTTTTCCACTCAAATGTTGTTCTTGTGCATCAGACATAAAAAAGGAAGAGGGTGATTGCCGAACCTGAAGGAGCACTAGCAAAGTCCTTGAAAAACGTGGTGGTGCCGGAGAAATCAGACAACACCCCACTTATATTGGCTATACAACCAGTGACACAAAACATAGGACCGACTCCAGCAGACTCTACCCATACTTCACTGGCCACACCACTAGCCCCACCACACAGGACCTACACTCCACCAAAAGGTATACCGATTTCATTTGCCATAGCACTAGCCATACCACAGAAAAATCCCACTCCAGCAAAAAGTACAGCAAGTCCATCGGCCGAAGACCTATCCCAACTGCAGAGACGGCCAATTCCTGCAGATTGGAACTTCATTCCATTTATTACCAGTTTAAAAGACAATTCTTTCAATCTTGGTAGGGACTACGTGCATATATTCCCATCATGGGAAGATTATAGTGAAGACAAACACCATTTTCACATCTTCCTGTCCAACTTACGTGTAAGTGCTATTATTCATGGTTATTATTTTCCTGTTTTCTGCTGATTGAACACATCAATGATTTACATTACATTGTTGCAACTAGGAGAGGGTCAATTTGGATAGTCATGATGAGCAAAGCTTGCTTGTGACTTTCAGGGAAGCATTGCAGCAGTATCGGTGTTACCTGAGGAAATCACACTTTGATGGCAAGTCTATAAACGAATTTCCGGTGAAGTCTCCTGTGCTAAATTTAGAAGACACTGAATGGAAAAACCTTGTTATGCATTGGTCTCGTTCCCAGGATGAGGTACTGTCTATGAAATCACATGACAATTTGAACTTCTACTTTTCCGCATGTGCCTTACGGATCTTTTTTGCAGGAAATCTGCTCGAAGAAGAATTCCGGTTTGAAAAGAACGACAGGATATCGCAAATATGTTGCCCACTTCTTTGCTCTTGTTAGTACCTGTTGTCCTGTATCATTGACTTGCATACATACCTGGTTCATTATGTGACAGCAGTATGCATGATAGCTTGCTTATCAATTATTCGCTCCAAATTATCTGATCTGTATGAATGGTTACATTAGTGTAGAATATATCCAATGCCAATGAATTTTTTTAGCTCTGCATTGTAATTGTAAGTACATGTTGTCCTTTATCAGTGTACTTATATTGACAGGTAGTTGTTCATGTACCATCACTCTGCAACTTATTTTCGTTTGCCCTCCATTTTCTACACATCAGATCTATATTTACTCTTACCATAAGGTTGGTACTGAAGAAGTTTAGCTATGCATTGCTCTTGGCTGTGCCTTTTGCCTGTATCGCTGCACATACATTTATAGCTACTTGGTTATGTAGCATCACTCTTCGTATTATCTTAAATATTCTCCATTTTTTTGTATATTATCACATCTATATTTACTCTTAACAAAATGTAGAATAAAGGCAATTCTTATGAAGAAGATTCTGTGGTAAACTTCTTGAATTGCCCCCCATCAACATGGACAAGGGCTTTATAGAGCCTGTCTTCACCAGTAATGTAAGTTTTCCCTTCTCAAGCCTTCAAACTTTGTTGTGTATATTTGGTTAGGCATGACTGCAACAAATGTTTATTTTTGGTGTTTGCATCAAATTGCATGTTTAAAGTTTATTATGTAGTTCATAAACAAAAGTTTGTCCTTCTCAATTTAAGTTTTCAGTTATACAACCAAGTTCCTTCTTCATACCATGTAAATTAAACTATACAGAGAAAATGATCTGCTTTTGCACTGCATGTATGCTTCTGTTCTTGATCCGTAATCCAGTGGTGTGGTGAACTTACCCACTACAGCACAATGTCATATTCTGCAATGTCTTAACTATGAACAATGGCATATCATTCTACTATTATTTAAACCGTCTCTTTATTTGCCAATCTGAAATGGGATAAATTGATAGCACACTAACCATTGATACTTATGAGTTCTTGATCTGTAATCCAGTGGTGTCGTGAAGGTGCCAACTCCTTCACAATGTCATTGCCTGCCATGTCTTGACCTGAACAATACCATATTGTGTTAATGCAATTTTAAACTGTTTCACTTTATTCGTCAGTAAGAAATGTGATGAATTGTCAGGACTGATACTTTTATGTGCAAAACCTACCATATGTCTGCTTGTTTATCTTTCAGAGTGAGGAAGATATATGTGTTGAACAAGCGCAGTCTCATCATCTTGCTCAGCTGCTTGCGCTGCAGCTCCCCAGCAGGGCTAACCTTTCTTGAACTCTATTGAAGTGCTGTCGGTTTTGTATATTATTTTGTCGGCGTGTTTATTTGCACTGGTGGCAATCTTTGATGCCCAGTGTATGTAATATGTTGTCTACTTGTGCTTTATTATCTTAGTGGCGAACTTTGATGCCCAGTGGATGTAATATGCCATAATTTCTTCATTGTATAGTCTAGGTTTTTTCTTATTCACGATGCTGCAGTTATTTTACAGTATATATATACTGTCTTCGTAGTAAACCGGCCAAACCGGTAAATTACGGTACATAATCAGGCCCTCACGCAATCACGATGTATGATCCGCATCATGGGCCCCATCATCTTGGTCCGTTAAACAGAAAACTGGCCCACTAGTAGATACAGGCCTTTAATAGGCCGAGTAACCCCCGGCCCTCTTTTCGCAAGAAAACTCAATAGGCTTTTAAGAGGCTGAGAAGTAGGTTGGGCCTGAAACGCGCCGAACAGCTCACGGGCTGGCAGCAGCCCGAAATGGATCCCGGCCCATGATTGTGCGAATCAAATCATGGGATTTTAACAGGCCAAAATTATCTCGGTCCTTATTTGGCCCAATGCATATCGGCTGCGAGCAGGCCGGATGCAAACCGGGCTGTAGTTAGGCCCAACTATATGACGGGCTTTTAACAGGCCGAAATTAATATAGGGCCAAAATGTTAGACGGGCCCTTAACAGGCCGAAACTAATATCAGGCCGAATTAATAAATGGGCCTTTAGCAAGTGGGCCCAAAAGCATAGCGTCCAGTTGACGGGCCGAATCTGATATGGGCCATAATTTAGCCCAAAGCCTCTTAAAGGGCCAGACCTAATCTGCGCCGTAATTTGGTCCAGAACGTGGTAGGCTTTTAACGGGCCGGATCTCATATGGGCCATTATTAGGCGCGGAACATGGCATGCCATTAATGGAACGGATCAAATATGGGCCGACATTTGGCCCGAAACATGGCAGTCAGTTAATGGGCCAGCCTACTTGGGTCCTCAAAATCTTGTGGGCCTACAGCTGGGCCGGCCCATTAATGTCGGCAAAATCTCATGGGCCTTTAGCAGGGCCGGCCCATTATGATCGGTAAGAATCTTGTGGGCCTTTACCTGGGCCGGCCCATTATGTCACACAAAAATCTTGTGGGCCTTTACCTGGGCCGGCCCATTATGGCTCGCAAAACCTTGTGGGCCTTTAGCTGGGCCAACCCATTATGGTCCGCAAAATCTCATGGGCCTTTAGCTGGGCCGGCCCATTATGGTCCGCAAAATCTTGTGGGCCTTTAGTTGGGCCGGCCCATTTAAACTTGATGGGCCGGTCCACGTGTCAACATATCATAGGCGCGTCTCGCCCATTGGATGAGTGACACCTGTGCCAACGCGGACCTGACACGTGCCTCCTCCAGCCAATGATGATTTCACACGTGGAAAATCCCCATTGGTCGGGGCTGTTAACGGGTTATCGAATCCAAAATCCGACCCGATAGCTTAACGGCGTTCCGTTATGGTGGATGCCACGTGTCGGTCACCCTTGACGAAAGAACTTCTGTGACGCGCGATTTATCGTCATGGAAGTGGACACTTCCATGATGATAATTTTGGTAATGTCATGGAACACTTCTACGACAACACATGTATGACTATCTTGATTCTGTCATAAAATCGGCATGGATGTACATGCATGACAAAAAAGGCGACCTACTATGACAAACACGTATCATCATGGAAGTGTATTTTTTTGTAGTGCAAACACCATCACGAGCCGTCGGGTCGAAATCCCGCGCTCGTGTCCAGGTGTTGCCTGGTCTGAACCACTCCCGTTGCATGGGTCCCGCCACTAACCCCACTCTACCGCACCCCTTCCCCAACCCACTCCACCGAACGGCTCGCATTTCGAAAACTGCGGAGCTCTCCCCATCTCTCGCTGTCGTTTCTCTCCTCCTCTCTCGCCGAGTTCTCCAACAAATCCACCTCTCACCGGCGCGATTCGGTGTGATTCTCCTTTGCGAATCCGCGACAGGGCTGTATTCGAGGTAGGAGGAGGCGAGGGAGGCGTCGGAGGGCAGCATCTGTGGCTGTAGGCTGCAGAAATCATCGCATCTGCGGCTGAAGGTTGCAGATGCAGCGCCTACCATCGACGGCGTGGTGAGCTGTGGAGGGAAGAGAAGGCTAGGGACGCACAGTGGTGGTTTTGCTGCAGCGGCGACGCGACCTTCAGCAACTACCGCTCGGCTGTCCAGTTCATGACACGGTAAGCACGCCTTGCTTTCTCGATATTGCTTTATGCGATAGGAATTGCTAGATGCGCTTGTCGTTGATATCTCCCCTCTCAAGTGCGTGATGCGGCAAGGCATTCTGGGTCATCGTGTTTCTCACTTCGTGATGCGGTTAGGGTTGGGGATCTGGGGATCTGGGGATGCATCATCTTCTGCATGCGATAGAGATGATGGTGAGGTTGATGTATGAGAGGTTGAAGATACTCCGTTGCATATTTCCCCCCCCCCCCAATTAAGGTTGAGTTGCGAGGATTTAAAAGCTTTTTTGCTTGTAGGTTGTATGGTAGTTGCCAGTTTTGGAAACCGAAACTTCTTTTCCGTCCATGTTCTTAGTTTCTGCAGCCTTGGGAAATATGTGACCCTTGATGTAGTCATCTAGATATGTTGCTGCATCTGATTTTTTTCTGATATGAGTTATGTATATGTTGTTGTGCATCGGAAGCTGTTTTTGACTGGGTTATGCCTGGATTTTGTATGTGAGTTTGCCAATATCTGTTTGATGATATCCAAAAAGTCATTTGGATCTGTTGTTTAACGTCAACACATCCATCAGTTTTTGCCAATGATGATCCAGGTATATATCCCTCAGACAATTGTTGTTTTTGTTATTTTTAGGCGCACATTGGAAGGCGATTTGCCTGGGTTTTTTGGTTTACTTGCCATGTTGTATGTGAGTTTCCAGTATATATGCGATGATATACAGAAAGTCATCTGAATGCATTTTTTCCTTTTTAGTGCAGTAGGAACTAATGGATGGACCTAGCAAAAAGGGCATTCAAGGAGATCATCATGCAGTTAATTGTGATGCTGACCCCTCACATGCGATTGAAGATGATCAAGAGGTGTGTCCGAAACAAGATTCAATAAACATATTGTCAATTTAGATTTTCTCTTTTTAAGATCCATTTTTAACTTGTTTGCGTGTTCTTTTGCAGGTCCAGAGAAGCACAGCCTTTATTCGGTACCAGCGTTGGGGAAGAAAGGAGACAACTGCTCGTGGAAAACGTCCATTGGACATCAACAACAATCCCAGTGTTTCTGCAGATGGCGATGGAAATGCCAAGGAAGATACTGCTGTCGAACAACCACCAAAAGCAAAACATCAAAAGACCGGAGCTAACCAGGTAATACATAGTTGCTCTATTTCTTATGAACACTTGCCCAAGTTCAGTTGTCAAGTTGCTTAACTTGCCATGATACACACATGTTTCATCTGTTGTTGTTTCTTCTAGGATAAGAGAAACAAGGCTTCACCTACAAGGCTTTTCAAGCTTAATAAACATCTTGTACCTATTCAAAAGGGGGTTATCATTGATATAGAGTTTGGAGGTTTATTGGACATTGCAGCGAGCAGCATGCCCGGAGATCTCAGTCAATGGATAATGAAGCACTATGAACCTGAGATGTCGCAGATTGTTATACCAGATAGGGGGAAGATCCTAGTAGATGCAGCTAGTGTCCATAGGATATGGGGGCTACTTAACAAGGGGAGGAAGGTGTGCTACGAGATTCGTCCTGAAATTACAAAGGTGTTCTACAGGATCTACAACATCCAAGGCAAGAATGCGACAACTCTCATTGCATTGTGTAAAATGATTCAAGATATGGCCTGAGCCCATGATGATGACTTCCTACGTTCTTGGTTAGCCATTGCATTTTCTTATTTCCTTGCACCATCAACCAGTCTTAGCATTTCACCAAAGAGCTTCCCGACTGTGATGGATGTCAATGGTATTCAGGACACAAACATTTGTCAGTTTGTGGTCGACAAACTGAAGGCTACGTTCACATCGTCCCGCGGCAAGAAAAATGTTGTTTGCTGCTATGTGTTTCACCTTATAGTAAATTGAACCATAACCTAGCATTTTTGTAATCACTTTTTCACATTTTTACTATATGAATGGTAACTGAATTTTTTCTTGTTTTTTGCATGCAGCTCTTGTATCTGGACTCATTGGATGTTGACGAACCAATTCCTAGCTTAGTTCCAAGAGTATCAGTTTGGAATTCAGATCTAATTGCCAAGGTTTTGAAGAAGAACAGGAAGGGCCCGGGTGAATATGGCAGGCTGCGGGTAAATCGCTTTTCTCTTTTTTTAATGTGCACACTTTTTTGTATTTCATGGTCAGGCAACTATACTTAAGATACTAGCAATTCTCTGTCACCAGCCAAGCAACTTTGATATTTTTTAAAGACATAAACTGCAAAGGGTTTCTTGTAGGCAACTCCCCCAATACTCTAGTGGTAACCAGTAGGGTTAGTTTGTAAATTGTACCATTACACAACTCAAATAGTCAACATTTTGTAAGTCACACACATCAATTTTTTAGGAACTAAATATTGCAGTGTATTCCCAATTCATTCCCAATTATAGACAGCAAATAAGCTTACATGGGTATTTAAGTCCTAACCTTATAGATTAGTACTACATTTTTTGTTGCCTAGATAATGTGTTTTGGCTAGCAGATGCATTTGGGTTTACAGACAAGTGTCCTACTTCAATTTGTAGCAAGTCTCTAAATGTTTTTGAGCAAGTTTCATACATCCTATTTTTATCATCTGTTTTTTTGTCTTTGCTAGGTGTGAATACATTCTTTCGAGTTTTCCCTCATCGGTTTTTTCATACAAACAATTGAAGATAGAGTTTTCACGCTATGCGGATGAAAGCATCTTTGGCAGCATGGACCACGTCAGTAAATTTGTTGCAGCAGGACTCCCTAAGTCGTATGATAAACTAGTAAGTCAAATCACTTTGATTACTACTTTTTAATCTCTAGGCGTTTTGTAACTTGACAGATCTAATTCATTATTTCTTTTTGTTCAAATATATTGTGCTCAAAAACTGTTTTATGTTTGCCTGTTTTTATTACTTATCTTTTATCATTCTTTGTCCTTTTATGTGTGTGCATGGTTTATTATTGGACACAGTTGTTTATTGTGTCTATTTAGTTGCCTGTTATATATACTGTAGTTTGTTTCTTAATTTCCTTTTTATATCTTACATTTTTTAAATACGTAAGGCATATAAATGTGGGCAATTGCATTTTCTATATTCTCTAATATGTTCTTTCTTTTTTGTGTTTTTCTTTTTTCATTTTTGCAGAAACAAGTGAAGTTGACATCATTGGTACACGGAATGTGCTCTGAAATGTCACATCTAGTGGGAAAGTTTGTTCAAGGCATTGGAAGGATTGATGAAGATGAAGCTGGGGCAACGAGTACTGAACCAACTGGCATGGGAACAAGTAAGCAACAATCCAGGAAAAGACGGAGACAATCTTCCCCTGAACCCGATTCCCTTCCAAGTGTCGAAGAGTCATACCAAACAGATGATGACGACAGCGATGAAGATGGAAGCTCAAACGAGGGAACTGATGATGGAGGGGATCACGGTGATGGAAGTGATAGTGATGGCGACTCAAACGATGGTGGGAGCGATGAAATGGTAGACAACAGGCTTAATGCGAATGAGGATGAAATTATTGGAGATAGTGCGGAAGCAGCAACTGCTGACCAGGGGTCAGAACTGGAGTGTGAGAAGGAGTGTGAGAAGCAGGATGAAGAGAAGGAGTAAGAAGAGAAGGAAGACGATGAATAGAAGGAGGAGGATGAAGATGATGAGGACGATGAAGATGATGAGGATGACAAAGATAGCAAGGATGATGGGAAGGGTGACAACAAGGACGATGAGGACAGGAATGGAGGTCACAACACTAACTCCGGTGGTGGCAACGGGGGTAACGAGGATGCAGTAGCTGACAATACAGACAATGAAGATGATGACGGGAGTCCACTTTAGTACGTTATTCAGAAGAAGAGGGACAAGCAAGTCAAAGGTCTAGATGAGGATTGTAGCATTTCTATCAGAGATTTAGTGATGATGGAGTTGAAAAAAGAGTCACCAATACCACGCATCCCCAAGTGAAAGATCGTGGATGTTGCCTAGAGGGGGGGGTGAATAGGTGCTTTTAAAATAATTACGGTTTAGGCTTGAACAAGTGCGGAATAAACCTAGCAGTTAATTTGTCAAGCACAAACCTACAACAACTAGGCTCACCTATGTGCACGACCAACTTATGCTAAGCAAGATAAACTACAAGGTGATAGCAAGATATATGACAAGAGATAATGTGGCTATCAGAAAGTAAAGTGCATAAGTAAAGGGCTTGGGTAAGATATAACCGAGGCACGCGGAGACGATGATGTATCCCGAAGTTCACACCCTTGCGGATGCTAATCTCCGTTTGGAGTGGTGTGGAAGCACAATGCTCCCCAAGAAGCCACTAGGGCCACCGTAATCTCCTCATGCTCTCGCACAATGCAAGATGTCGTGATTCCACTAAGGGACCCTTGAGGGTGGTCACCGAACCCGTATAAATGGCAACCCTTGGGGGCGGTCACCGAACCCGTACACTTTGGCAACCCTTGGGGGCGGTCACCGGTACCCGTCAAATTGCTCGGGGCGATCTCCACAACCTAATTGGAGACCCCGACGCTTGCCCGGAGATTTACACCACAATGATTGAGCTCCGAACAACACCAAATGTCTAGGGTGCCAAGGCACCCAAGAGGAACAAGCTCTAGGGTGCCCAAACACCCAAGAGTAATAGGCTTCTCAAACTTCACTTCCATGTATCACCGTGGAGAACTTAAACCGATGCACCAAATGCAATGGCAAGGGCACACGGAGTGCCCAAGTCCTTCTCTCCCAAATCCCACCAAAGCAACTAATGCTAGGGAGGAAAATGAGAGGAAGAACGAAAGAAGAACATGAAGAACTCCAAGATCTAGATCCAAGGGGTTCCCCTCACTTAGAGAAGAAAGTGATTGCTGGAAACGTGGATCTAGATCTCCTCTCTCTTTTCCCTCAAGAACTAGCAAGAATCATTGGAGGGATTGAGAGTTAGCAATCTCGAAGAAGGTCAACAATGGGGGAAGAACATGAGCTAAAGAGATGAGGTTCATTGGGGAATAAGACCCCCTTTTATCGGTGGGGAAAAATCCAACCATTATGCTCACAGCCCGCACAGAGCGGTACTACCGCTTGACCTCACGATACTACCGCTAGGGGTAGCGGTACTACCTCAAAGGGTAGCGGTACTACTGCTTGCGAGCGGTACTAAAAAAATACATCCGTGCCTACCACCGCTGGACTTGTGACGAGATTTTGGTCCAGAGCGGTAGTATCGCACCGCGTAGTACCGCGCTGCGGTAGTACCGCTCTAGAGTAAAAAATTACATCCCCTCCAATCCGCGGTAGTACCGCTGCAGCCTTTTCAGAATACCAAAACTGCCACAATTTCTGCAAACGGACTCCGAATTCAACGAAACCAAGTTTGTTGGAAAGCTAACAACATGGTCTAACACAATATTGATAGAAATATCAATAGGAAGAAAATTAGAAAAGTCCCATGAGAAAATGGTGAGAATCCTTCCTCGAAAAAGACCGGTAAAACCTCCAACACCGAAAACGCGATAGAAGAAGCATATGAAATCCGTTTTCGATGAACTAGAGCTTGTCACAAAGATTAACCACAAGCTCTAAAATCTCAAAAGAAAATAAAAGTAAGAATCAAGAAAGATGATGCAAGGATGCAATGGTTTGGGCTCTCGATGAATGATACGATCAAGCTACTCATTTGAGAGCCCCCCTTGATAGTACGGCTATCGATCCTATAACCCGGTCTCCAAACTACCACAATGAGACCGGAAAAATAGAAAACCTATCAAGGGCAAACCTTTTCCTTGCGCATGATCCACTTGAGCTAGATGATGATGATTTTGTCCTCCTCAAGATGGACCACCATTCTTGATTGTGTTGGGTCGATGAAGACTAGATGATTGCTCCCCCATACTCCACTATGGGTGAGCCACTCTGCGGCATATCTACACAAGTCCATTGACACCACAATGGACGGCAAGCTTCAAGCACTTGATCTCTTCGTGATGCTCCACTTGAACTTGCACACGACAATCTTGATGATGATCACCACTTGATGTCATCATCTCCATGGATTGAGTGATATCTTCCTCTTGACGCAAGCCCATGAGCACGTACCTAACCCCACATAGAACTCTCACATAGACCATGGGTTAGTACAAAAAGCACAATGGACAATGCTTACCATATGATGGGATCAATTGATCCCTCTCGGTACATCTTCTATGCTTTGTGAGTTGATCAACTTGATTCTCTCTTGACTTAGTATTGATCAACCTTGAATCTTTCCAACTCTCTTCATTTGGATGATGTCTTGAAGGTAAACATGAATGATCACACAATCTTATTCTTCAAGACATGCTTGCAATAAGATGAACACTCACATGACCAATGTTTGAATAATTTCTTAATAGCACCTTGGTCAACTTATAAACTCCTTAAAACCAACACATGGACTTCAAGAAAATCCTATGGACAAATCCTTCAAATATAACTCAATGCAACCATTAGTACATAGAGAATGTCATCAATTACCAAAACCACACATGGGGCACTGCATGTCCTTTCAATCTCCCCATTTTGGTAATTGATGACAATCACTTTCAAGAGAGTTTATATAAGGAATTATGCATCACCATGCAATGCAACAACCAATGATGCATGCATATGAGATGCAAAAGCTTAGGAACAAAACCAAAGCAAGAAGTGATGACTCTCTAAAATTTTCCATAAAACTCTCTGAAACTTCTCCCCCATTGGCATTGATTGCCAAAATGGGCGAAAAGCTAAGAAGGTCAATATAAATTGTGTTCCTCCATAAATTGTGTATTTCTCAATAAGAGAGTGGAATGCACTACACATATCCAAAGGTAAATACTTGGAGGAAGACAAAATATATTGAGGCTCAAAGATTGCTAAAGAAGGATATGCCACAGAGACATAACAAAGAGAGAAACAAGCAATCAGGCAATCAAAAGATACCAATTGAAACAAGCTATCAAAAGATACCAATTGAACTAACAGGACCAATGCTCCTATGAGCCACATGGAAAAGATATTATGATATGAGCAAAGGAGTGTTCTAAAGAAACTAGAGAAGCTCCCCATGATTTGTGCACACATAAGATTTTCTTTTGTATTTGGATACACAATACACAAAATAGGATCATAGCTCCCCCAAAATCAATGGAAACTCACAACAAGTGCAAGTGAGCATATAGGAAAGAAAGCCTAGCACTTGCAACAAAACACATGGTTGAGCAACATGTAAAAGAGGCACCTTAAGAATAGGCTCAACCAAAATGATGTGTGTGAGTCATGGCAAAGCACTTGAGAAGACTAATATAAGGATGAGCATTAAGCATCAACATAGTCTTGGATAAATGATATACAATGTGCAAGACATGTCCTTCCCACACACACAACAAGCAAAAAGATACAAAAGCTTACTAAAAAGCGAAATAACAACCAAGCTTGTGACAACCTATGGTGAAGATAGAGAATGATAGCTTTGTCAAGAGAAGGGATACCATCGAAATGGCGAAGCCTCATCAAGACAAGCATGAGGAAAATAATCTTCACCACACAAGAGTGCATCAAGATGCAACGAGATAAGGCATGCACTCAAGGAAAAAGCTTTCACGGATCCACGAAAGAAATAACAAGAGAAAGAAATGGTGGACATGAAAGAAAGGGATATCAACTAGATATGCAACTTCTCTCAAGTGTATAAGATTCTAGGTAGATGATATCAATCCACAAAGAAGGATGTACACACGAAATAGTTACAAAAAGGAAAGAACAAGATATCCATAAGTGTGATTCAGGGAAAAGAGGGGATTATACCTCAAATTTATGGTGCATCTGCTTCACCATGTCAATTTCAACGTCACAACTGCCGTGCACTTGGCTGAGATAGCCAGACAAAACTTCTCCAACGCTCATGTGAGAGTAATCTGTAATGTCAAATCTGACCTTACGGCATTCCAGAAGTTCTTCTTTGGCAGAGCACTTGGCGAGCACAGTAGGTCTTCCCGGCTCAGTATAGCTGGTCTTGGTAATTTCAACATCAGCGTCTTGAGGGTCGCCTAGTTTGACGGGGCTAGAAACTTCAGGATTTTCAGAGCCATCAATAGCTTACTCAGCAGGCGGGTCGGTGGCTGATGTTGGCGGTTCATACGTCGGCTCAGGCGGTGGCTCAATAGCGGAGGCTTCAGGTACGGCCGTCTGAAGTGCCGGTTCTTTGAGGATTTGCTCATCGACCGGCTTGTCCTTCTTCGCCTTCTTGCTAACTTTTGCTTTGCCGCTGCATAAGATTAAAAGGTCAGTATAAGCATAAGAATTCAAAGTACAAGATAGGTAAGTCATCATTACCCTGGAGCGGTCTTGAAAGCCAGCAAGTTGGATTGAATTGAGTCGCCGGAGGAAGGAGATGTTTCCTGATAATTTGAGTCAGAATGGTTCAATGGTTGACGAGTGAGACCCGCCAAACGATAAGAGGAATCTAAGACAGAGATGACCTCATTCCGATGTTTTCTTGGTGTATGGGGTAGACTGGAGGAGAGTTTCGCGTCTTTGGTAGTCCGGGTCTGTCTCCGGCTCTCATGAATCTGTCGCTTCAAAAGAAATTGAGGATCTTGATAAGCTAAGGGATGTGAAAATCTTACTTTCCGGGTTACTTGGAGGATTTTTGGTCGCGACAAAGGCTCTGAGTCGGAGGAAATAATATTTACCTCTTCATCCACCCTGTGGCTCGTTCCTGTGTCATCCTGATCATAATCAGTATCAATAAGGTGATTAAAAAAATGAGCCAAGAGAGTCAAGGGCTACCTCCAACTCAGAAGAGTCCTCCAGCTGAAGTAGCTCAGAAGCACTGGGTTTCTTTCTTTGTTTCTTCATGGCGGCTCTCCTAGCGGCTCTCTTGGCCTTCCTGGCTCTTTTTCTAGCCTCATGATCATATTTTACTTTCCAGAATTTGTCATCAGCCCATGAAATTCAGCAAAAGTTTGAGTACAGACAAAACATCAATGTTGAAAATGATTTATTCAGCTTGGCGACTTACCGCTGGAGCCGAGTTGGCTTCACAGAAAGGGCTTAAGCCCACCTTACCGCAGTTTGCTAGGCTTCCATTTAGGAGAGACTTTGTCATGCCATTGATGACGTGATCAGGCTAATCATCAGAACTGTGTCGCAGAGGATCATCTTTCTTGCCTGAATAATTGCACATTGGACCGGGGCGGCGGCTCAATGGAGTGATCCGCCAGGCGAGCCAAACTCGGACCAAGTCAATGCCATTTAGCTCATTCCCCAAAAGAGCTTTGATTTTAGCCAAGGTGGGGGAGAGCGTCTTGCATTCGACGGCTGATATCTTATCGGGAAGTGGATGATTGGAATCAAGATGTAGGGCGCGAAAACCGGGCAGAGGATTCTCATCAGCCGGAGAGGTGTCTTGGCAATAGAACCACGTTCGATTCCAGTCTTTAGGGTGACTTGGCAGATTGGCATAGGGAAAAATGACGTATCTCCGACGCTGGATTGAGACACTGCCAAGTTCCAAGCTTTGTCCATTGGCACATTCATTTTGGCGGTTCAAGTAGAATAACTCTCTAAAGAGTAGCAAGCTGGGTTCTTCTCCAAGATATACCTCGTTGAATACTTGAAAATTGCAAATATTAGACACAGAATTGGGTCCGATGTCTTGAGGACGGAGATCAAAGAAGTGTAGGACGTCCCTAAAGAATTTCGAGCCGGGTGGTGAGAAACCCCGGCTCATATGATCTATAACAACAATCACTTCCCCTTCCTTGGGTTGAGATCTCTCTTCTGTCGGGTTAGGAGCACGGTACGACATGACATTCCTTTGAGGCAGATAGCCGACTTTCACAAAGTCTTCGAAAGTCTTCTCAGTGACAATGTATGGGACCTAGTTGCATGAGGTGTTTGTCTTAGGCGGCATTCCGATGGAAGCCTAAGAAAGGGTAAAAATTTCCGGTTCAAATTTAAGCCGAGGAGAAACATTACAGTGCATATTCAAGATGGCGGTTTATAAGGGGCCTAATGGTATATGGCTAACTATGTCAGAATGTTTAAAGCCACCATGAGCATCATAAAGCAAGTTGTTTAAATCGCCATGAGCGGTCAAAATGATCAATTAACTATTACCTTTTTAAGCCGGAAATAAGAGTCACCATGACTAGGTGGATCTAACAAGGTGCAGTTTCTGACTAAGTGTTGCACAAACAAGTTTCATAGGCTGTGGCAATTATTTCGGATCAAATGATGTTCAAGAAAAGGAAATATTCTAGAACTAAAAGTCAGTACAGATGAGTTCGTACAGGCCTTTTTCAAAAAAAAGGGGGATCTGCTAGCATAAAAATGGACGCAAAACAGCTACCGCATGAGTTCTATGCTCCTTTTGGATCAAAAGAGGTTGCAGTAAAGAAACTAAAAAGAAACCGTGATGGGCAGCGAAGAACACAGAGGAACTCACAAACCCTAATGTAGATCTAAGGTGCGAAATGAGGAAGACTTACGGTTGCAGATATACTGCGGAGGGGCGCCGCCGTTCTCTGGATCGACTCAGATTGATGCAGCGGCCGAGGTAGAGGAAGGCGAAGTGCGCTGCGGCGGCAGCGGCGGAGCTCGAGTGGTAGTAGGGTTGCGGGAGGAAGAAGACGAAGGAGAGGAAAGAATGAGGAAGACCTGGTCGGTCTATTTATAAGGAAAGACTGAGGAACCAGGCGCGAAAAACGAGGAGACTGAAAAAATAATTATCCAACTACTGAGACGCCTCGATTCTTGGGATGGTCATTAAGATAAGGATCCGTTGAGATATATTGGATAAAGCATAAATTAATGGCAGATGACGTCATGGCAGGTTATCTCAAATCCGGAGGATGACATCACGGCGGGTTATAGATTCTCGCACAAAGAGGAAGCAGAAGATTTTTTCCAAGTGTTGAAGATTGACATGAACTACTTCAAATCAATCTGGGGCCTAATGTTGGGGATATAGCTATTTGGCATGACCCGCCCAGGAGGGGCCGGGTCACACCTAAAGGGAAGCCCACTGAAGACACTTGAAGATGGCAGCTTAGTTAACGGCCCATGGCCCAGAGGCGACTTAAGGCCTATAGAGATAAACCGCCATATATGTATAACTTGTATTGTAAGACAGGAATAGAGAGAGACCAAGCCGGACACTATTTATGAACCGGCTGGGACTCTGTGAGCCACTGGGCGTCAACCTCTGTATATAAAGGGACGACCCGGCGGCGGTTCAGGGCAAGTAAGATCAAGTCGAGAACTAGGTCAAGCGGATTTGCTCCCTGGTTATCGAGACATAAGCAATCCCACTCAAAACTGGATCGTAGGCTTTTACCTTCACCGTAAGGGGCCGAACCAGTATAAACCTCGTGTCCTTTGTCCCGTTTAACCCCTTTAATCTTCCTAGTTGCGATGGCTCCACGACTAAGTCCTTACACTAGGACATCTGATGTGGCAATTCCACGACAATAAGGAAGTCATAAATATACCAATAAGATATTTGCTTGAAAGCATAGCACATGGCTAGATATGGTCTTATTATATATAAATGAAGTCCAACAACATGAACAACAAAGACATCACAACTAGAAACAAGAGATCATCGTTGAGATGCTTTGAAAAAGGAAACAAGTATCACAAGATGGAATGAATATCATGCCAAGATGCAACCTACACAAGGTTGAATGCAAGAAACGAACGCATGAATAGATACTTGTTACCGAGATATCAATGGAAGGATGTAGAACAAACAAATTGAAGGTAGTAGATAGTTCATTGATCATCCTAGCTTGACTCCAATAAGAACATGGTGACAAGACCATCCTTGTGAGTGAGCCGAGCATCCAATGCATCTCCAAATGTTCCTAGAAGAACAACACAAATTAAACGGTACCCAAACTCATTGGGACCAAATAGTTAGAAACACCTATACATAGGACAAACTCCATATAAATATATGCATATAGATATGAAAATGAATTTCATGCACATCTCATCCAATTTGAGACTTGGTGGAGTTTCCCTTATATATTGGGTCAAAGAAAGAAAGAATGCCCAAGAAAATACATGAATTAAATATGCATGCTCAAAACTTTCAAGAACCGATACCAAATGAAAAAGAAATGCCAAGATAAAAAGGATACCAAATGGAGAAATCATCACTTGGAAGATATCATTAAAGATACATCAAGGAATGAGATATCCATTGAAACACGTAAAAAGAAGGATCTATAGCGACCAGGCCTCAGACAGTCCGATCTCTATGCTTCAGTGTCATCCCTGGATCAGTAATGCTGACATGCACAATACTTGAAGGATTTATAATAGAGTAGCAACCACACACTTAGTACATTGAATGTCTCCAAAGGAGAACTTATTACAATAAATATGGCTTAAGGCCATCTAATAATGATAACAGCGGAAGGCTTGGAAGATAAGTGAGTCCATCAACTCCAATGACATCACTGAGTATAGGACCACGATCCTAAGGCGTCTTACTCGTTGTCGATGATGATGTAGTTCTCTAGACAAGTGCAATCATCGTCTTCTCCTCCAGTCACGGGGAATCCCATAAACACCTTTAGCTTCTTCTTTAGATCTTCATTCTTCTCCACGAGTGTTGCTATTTCCTCCTCATATCCATCGCATGTAGACTTGAGTTCTTCCTCCAGTTCCATGATCTTGGTCATAGCCTTCTTCAGATCTATCATGCCTGCGCACATTTGGTTCTCCTGGAGACGAATGTGCTGGTTTAACTCCTGGATGAAAGCTGCAATTGATCTATCCTTCCTGGTACTGATCATCTCCCATTGCTCATCTCGGTGCCCACAAATCTGGTAAATAGTATCCTTGAGATCCTTCTGGTAAACTTCTCCAATGCGTCCCATTGTGATGTGGGATGCCATGCTCTTTCCTAGACTTCAGGTTGGTGCATCAAAGGAAAACTCTATGGGTTCGGTGACGGGCATGAATGTCCTTCCTGGAACTTGAACTTGAATCATCCAATGCTCCTCCTCTGGTAAAGGGGCGATGTAGGTCTCGGTGAAGCTTGGTACTCCAATGTTCAGGTACTTAGTGACTTCCTTCAAGTGGCGTCCAAAAGGTGTATCTTCATCCGGTTGTGTGAACTTGTTCCTTGCATCCGCCATCCTAAAAGAGTAGAAAAGATGAGGAGTCAAAAATGAGAAGAGTGAGTAGTGATCTAGGGCTTTAGCTTAGTGGTCATATCCTACAGTCAGCCTGTGCTCTGATACCATCTTGTAGCGACCAGACCTCAAACAGTCTGATCTCTATGCTTCAGTGTCATCCCTGCATCAGTAATGCTGACACACACAGTACTTGAAGGATTTATAACAGAGTAGCAACCACACACTTAGTACGTCGAACGTCTCCAAAGGAGAACTTATTACAATAAATATGGCTTAAGGCCATCTAATAACAATAACAGCGGAAGGCTTGGAAGATAGGTGAGTCCATCAACTCCAATGGCATCACTGAGTATAGGACCACGATCCTAAGGCATCTTACTCGTCGTCTGAAAAGTCTGCAACATGAACGTTGCAGCCCGAAAACGGGTCAGCACATGGAATATGCTGGCAATGTAACACATAGAGAAATAATGGACAGAAACATGCTATACTACATGCATATAAGGCTGGTGGAAAGCTCTATGGTTACAGTTTCTCGTAAAGCCATTTTTTCCCTACTGCAAAGGAATAAAGTTTATTTAACTATCATGGTGGTTGTTAAACATTGAGAAGATAGACATCCTCTCAATCCCAATTAAGCATCATCATTAAACCCAACAAGATTAATTTAAAGTAACATGATGAGATTCACATGATAATCCAAGTACTAGATACTCAAAACGTCCATAACCGAGGACACGGCTAACCATGATTAGTTTATACACTCTACAGAGGTTTGCACACTTTTCCCCACAAGACTCGATCTCCTCCATTGGATGTCTCGCACTACATGGTGTTTGAGAAACGGATGACCAAGACATAGTCTTTTAGAAATGCTAGCATCTTACGATCGGGTAGACAGTTACACCTACTTTCCTCCACATCTGCTAGTCTACCACTTTAAGAGTTCGCATGACTTAATCAACTATGATAGAGCCCAGAGTAGCTTGTGGCTACACACGGAAGTTTCTAGCATGAATAATCTCATGATCCCTTTGAGCCTGGGTGGCGGTCCATAAAGAAAGACATGTAATCGCTGGAATACCCAGGTGCCTCAATCCACCCAGATGTGTATTAAAGTTGCCACCTTAAATAAACCATTAAATAACAATCTCACATCTGTCATGGATTCACTCACCCAATCCACATCTACTAGCATAGCATGGCAATATAAGCAAACATAGAAGTAACTCACAAGGGTTTGATAATAAAACAGGTAATAGGTACTACCACATCTACTTCCCAAGACCCACATATTAATCAGATCCTAACCATGCAATTGTTTGAGGATTGATCTAATGCAATAAAACTGGGTAGTAAAGAGGTATGATCAAAGTGTTACTTGCCTTTGTGATGATCCATGAAACCTAGAGATTCGAAGTAGCAAGTGACGCACTACGGATACTCTATCGCAAACAAACAAGCAAACAAGCATACAATAAGTACCCATGTAATGAACAGGTAAAACTCAAATAAAAGATCTAACCAGAAAGTTCAACTTAAGAACTCCGGTTTGCAAAAAGAAACAAATCAAACGAAGCAACAAAACTCAAACGGCGAAAGAAACAAGCTTCATTTACTAATCTAGACCTAAGTCAAATTTTACAGTAGCCAAAACTTGTTTGAGTTGGTTAAACGGAAAGAGGGTTTCGAGACGAAACCCTAGGAGCTTCAATTGCCTGATTCCGAAAAACGAGCGAAAAAATAAACTAAAACGAAAATTGGATCAGAAATCACGATCAGAAATAATCGTGGAAAATCCGAGAAAAAGAAAAAACGGACGAACAGACTAACGAACGAACGTTCGCTGTCTGCGGCTAAACAACGAAAACCGTTCATTAAAACGAACGTACGGATGAATGTCTGCTAACTAAACTAAACGGAAAAAACCGATCTATTCTAAAAAAACGAAAACTAGGGTTTTCTAAAAAAACGGATCGTTTTTTTTAAACCGGACCACGGCGGCGGGCGGCGGTGTATACCTCCGGTGAGGTGCTCCGACGGGGCGAGGGGAGGCGGCGTGGGGCGGCAGGGCTCCGGTGGCGGTGGCGGGCGTCGTCGGCGGCGGCTCCGAGCGGCGGCGGCGCGAAGGCGCGAAGGCGGCGGGGAAGACGGGCCAGCCTGGCTCGGCTGGGCTTCAGCCCAGTCGGGCGCGCGTGAGAATTTTTTTAAAACAATTTCACCGAAACTAAGAAAAATCCTAGAAAAATAAATAAAAATCTAAAAATGCCAAAATAAATTTTCACCGACTAAATAAAATATTTAGATCGACATGAACATTTTCTTGGCCAATGCATTTTTGAAAAACGTGCAATTTTCCTGAATTCAAATAAAAAGGCAAAAACTCCAAAATAAAACTTATTTGATTTTTTCATTAAATCCTCAATATTTCTTTATTTTGGGAAAGTCATTTTATTCCCTCTCTCATATTTTTATAATTGAAATAATTGAAGATAAAATAAATAAAATCAAATGATCCTATTTTTCAAAATTTGAGAAAACTCAAATATGAAACTAATGAAATCCCCAACTCTCTCCGACGGTCCTTGAGTTGCGGAGAATTTCTAGGATCTGGCCAAAAAGCAATAAAATATGATATGTAATGATGATCTAGTGTATAACATTCCAAATTGAAAATTTGGGATGTTACAATATCGAACTCCAAGAGAGGCGGGTTCGAAACAAACCATGCCCTCTACAAAGTTTCATGATGGTACAAGTACCAAAAAGAACGGCTTGCCTTCCACCAAAACACACTTGATAAGGATCACAAGAAGAGTGTTCTAAAGAAAATAGGATAGCTCCCCCACGAGTTGTGCATTATAGAGAATTTGCATTTGAATACAAAATGCACAAGGTGGGATCACCACTTTCACTATATCTAGAAAACACTAGACAAGAACAAGAAATTAACAAGATCCACAAGTGGTATGGAAGACAATGGGAGTTGACACAATCCTTGGCAAGAGATAAGGCAAATAAAAAAACCAATGTAAAGATGATCAATAAATTCTACCACACATAAGTGAGTACCAATTGTCAAAAGACAAGAAGTATTTGGAAATAATTCCCGGTGGTAGATAACAAGGATATCCAACATCATCTTCACAACAAACACAAGCAAATTGCACCTTGTAGAGCTAACATGTCACCTAGGAACAAGATAATTAATAATATCAACTCTAAGTGACATTGTCTCAAATGCACACATTTTCTAGGCTTGTAATATGCACATAGCATATTACTCCCCCATAACGTGACACCGAAGAAAACTTAACAAGAGGCAATAAGAGGATCCAACAAGAGGTAATCAATGGACTTTTTAGAATTTGAATTTCTCATGAGAGATATACCACCTAGCGACTAGATAATCTTGTAATATCAATACTAGATGGTATTCCTCATGTACACACATTTATAGGATTGTGAGGTTCCCAAAGCACATCACTCCCCCAAAATGCAATGTTCCATTAATCTCTCAGACGAGCCAACTAGGATACAAACAAGAAGCATAAAGGCTCAGCGCACGACACACACGTACATGATGTGCAAACCAACACACACATACTCGATTGCTCAAGATACGCAAGTTGGAAGCACAACATATACAAACACATGCAAGGAACAAAACCAAAACATGCAAACGGGCAAGTAACTTTCAATGTAAACAATTTAAGTACAAGTTACTCTAAGGAGGCAAATTGGATATAAGATAGAAACTTGGTAATCCAATTGACTTGGCTTGAGACAATAGGAATGATGAAGTCCCCTTAATTCTTGATAGTGTAGCCAAGTCTCCAATGCCCTCCATGCCCTCCAATAACACCTATTGATCAAGTTTGAGCTTGGTGGTTCCCAACCAAGTTGGGTCCTAAGAGGTTAGTCACAATAGGCTTGGCTACCCTAATGGTTCTTTTCTTGACAACACTTTGAGTACCAACAAACTTGGCAAACACATTGCCAACCTTATCCTTCCCTAGAGATTAGATATCATCAACAATAATTGGGTTGTATAAGTTACCACTAGTGCATGAAGAAGCGACGTGACCTTTCTCACGACATATGTAGCAACGTCTACTCTTCACTTTATTCTCACTTGATTTCTCAACTTGAGAAGCATTATCTTGAGTCTTCTTGGGAATAGGCCTTTCTTCCACTTGAGGTTGAGCATGAGAATGAACTTGTGGCCACTTCCCTTGTTGCTTGTCATTAATGGGCTTCTTCTTCAATGGGCAAGATCTAACATGATGCCCTTCAATTTTGCACCTGAAGCAAATAATCTTCGCATAATTCTTGACTTGTTCTTGGCCCTTCTTCTTGTTTCTCTTGGACTTCTTCTTCTTCTTGGAGTTGAATGCGAGTCCACCTTTGTCATTGGGGGATTTTTGCACACTCAAGATATTGTTGAGTGTGCATTTCCCTTCATAACTCTTTTCCAAGTCTCTCTTCAAAGAAGTTACTTGGTCCTTGAGCTCTTTGATTTCCTCAACATGGTTAGTATCAACACAAGCACTAGAGGAACTATAAGCTTCATCATTACAGCAACAAGGCATGGAAAGCAATTCATCACAAGATGTACCAACATTGTGAGTACATGAATTACAAGGACTAGCACATGGCAATATAACATTTTGACTAGAAGTGGTGCTAGTATTCACATGAGGCTCACTAGATGTTACCTTAGAAATCATGGCTGTCAGTGTCAAAACTGGCGGATCTCAGGTAGGGGGTCCCGAATTGTGCGTCTAGGCGGATGGTAACAGGAGACAAGGGACACGATGTTTTTACCCAGGTTCGGGCCCTCTCGATGGAGGTAAAACCCTACTCCTGCTTGATTAATATTGATGATATGGGTAGTACAAGAGTAGATCTACCACGAGATCGGAGTGGCTAAACCCTAGAAGCTAGCCTATGGTATGATTGTTGTTCGTCCTACGGACTAAAACTCTCTGGTTTATATAGACACCGGAGAGGGCTAGGGTTACACAGAGTCGGTTACAATGGGAGGAGATCTTCATATCGTATCGCCAAGCTTGCCTTCCACGCCAAGGAAAGTCCCATCCGGACATGGGACGGAGTCTTCAATCTTGTATCTTCATAGTCCGGGAGTCTAGCCAAAGGTCTTAGTCCGGCCATCCGGACACCCCCTAATCCAGGACTCCCTCAGTAGCCCCTGAACCAGGCTTCAGTGACGACGAGTCCGGCGTGCAAGTTGTCTTCGGCATTGCAAGGCGGGTTCCTCCTCCGAATATTTCATAGAAGATGTTGAACACCAAGGTAGTGTGCGGCTCTGCAAAATAAGTTCCACATTCCACCGTAGAGAGAATAATATTTGCGTTAATCGGATCTGCTGACGTATTCCGCGGCGTGACATCATGCCATGGCCAGGCTTTTATTCATTTTATTGTTCCAGCTCAGCGTGTTTAGCGAGGCGGTTTCCTTGGCACGTCTTGTGAAAGCAGAGATCGTGTCCCCTTATTCCGGGATTCTCATCAATACGGGCGTGGGTAACCCAACCGTGACTTAGGTATGACTCCCTAATTGAAAGCGAGTCTCAAATGGTTACGGGGAGGGTTCTTGGTATTCACCTCCTTTATAAAGGAACCAAGGCCCGGCTCCCTTCTTCTCAAACCAATCAAATCCGCCCCTCGCTTCGAGTTCCAACACCCAAAGCTCTAGTTTTAGGCGCTTCGGACCTTCGAAGATGTCCGGCTCCGACCTACAAGGCCGGTGGATGCCTTCCTCCATTACGGAAGAAGATGTGCGAAAGCTAAGAGATGCCAGGTATCTAACCAGCGAAATCTTGCATAGACTGCCTACTCAAGGGCAAGCGGTTCCCGCTCCCCAGCCCGGTGAAAGCATGGTGTTTGCATCTCACTTCCTTCGGGGGATAGGCTTCCCGGTCGATCCCTTTGTGAGGGGGCTTATGTATTACTATGGGCTGGAGTTCCACGACCTAGCTCCGGAGTCCATCCTCCAGATCTCATCATTCATTGTCGTGTGCGAGGCCTTCCTCCATATCACCCCTCACTTCGGATTGTGGCTAAAAACTTTCAAAGTGGAACCGAAAATGATCGAGGGGCCGCACGCTGGGTGCGGAGGGGCTATAATAAGCAAGATGGATGACGCTCCATGGCCCGAAGGCTCTTTTCAAGAGGAGGTTAGCTTATGGCAACGGGACTGGTTTTACATCACAACCCCTAGGGGTACCACATGGGTGGCACCACCTACTTTTCGCTCGGGTCCCCCACCACGGCTGGCGTCATGGGTTAATGAAGGACTTATCTGGGGGCCGCCCAAAGACGTGCCCTTGCTGCAGGGCCGTATTCGAGATCTTCTACAAAGAGATACAATTTGACCGTAGTGGCGCAAGTCATGGTGATTCGGCGCACACTGCCCTGCAAACGTCGACCTCTCCGCCTGTGGGAGTTCAATCCAGAGGGACCACGAGTCCTACAACATTTCATGGGAATGACACCCATGGAGATGTACAAATTGTTCTTCGGATCACAAGCGAGGTGTCCGGATTTGTCCGATGACGCAGGTCTGAGCTGCAATCGCCCGGATGCTAAAGTAAGTAGCCCCGTATTTGGATACACCATCCATATTTTTATCAAATCTACCCTTTAGGAGAGTTGTCCTTCGAACAGGAGTGGATGGCGAAGGCAAAGCTTATCAGGTGTCCAGCCCCCCTGCTCGAGACCGTGCCGAATCCCATGCTGACCAGGATGCTGGAGGTCGCGCCATTGGCGAAAGGCGAAGGGTGGGCCCAAGGAGCTACCGCCTCCACGAAGGAGGCCGTTAGGAAGGGAAGAATCAAAAATTCTCCCTACTAGTGAAAGAAAAGGACTGCCTCTGAAGACCCGGAGGTGATAACCTCAAAATGGGGAAAGAAATCTTTGTCAGAGGGTTCGGCACCGGAGAACGCCCCAGCCAAATCGCCCCCTAAAGGGGACCCGCTCTCCCCTAAGGCGTAAGTGAAGGGAGGGGTTTCACAATGAATCACACTCATGTTTTATTCCTGAGGAAAATAACCGAAACATTATTTTGCAGTTCGGATCTCAACCCTTCTCAGCAGAGCTCATCTTCAGGGGATCTTTGTCTAGGGCTGATAGAGAGCGAAACGCCTCCCCTTGTTCCACCATCTCACGAGGCTGGCGACCCCGAGGTATCTTCCCAGACGGTTTTTTCAAGTTCGGACCCTGGAAAAGGTCGTCAGACTAGTCCGGCACCCTCTTGCGCGCCGGCGGAGCGGCTGAAGGATCTGCTTGGTAGGGCGTCCATCTCAGAAGAACACCGTATGTTGATGGAGACGGTTATTGGAAGGATTTCATCCACGGAAAGCGGATTGTACGAGGCTGCCAGGAGTTTACTAACAGGCTTTGAGGTATGTAAAAAGGTGTACCTTTTGGTAGAGCCGCATATTAAATGTGCCCTGTATGAATAGTAGCCCCTGAGACTTTGTGTTTTGTCATGAGTGACGGTGCACAGAGGATGATAACCCCAGGTATAATATGTCGCCTATTCTATGAAGGTGGCGAGGCGTTCGGTGGCTAGCCGGACTGATGAATCTGCCGAACTAAAGCGGCAACTTGACGTAGTAGATGCCGACATCGCGCTTGTAAGTAAGCGGCTAGACGAGGCTCAAGGTATTTTCAAAATACACCCAGTAATAGGAGCTTGATGCTCGGGCCTTATATATATATATTTTATGTAGATGGTTCTGCTGCCGTGGAGAACCTTCGGGCGGAACTTGCCCGAGCCAAGGAGCAAGCAAGGAAAAGTGATGCGGCTGCCGTTAAAGCGGCTAAAGAGCTAAGAGACGAACAAGTTGCTCTTTGCCAGAGCAAGAAGGAAATAGCCGAGATGGCCATAAAATTGAAGGATGCTACCGACCGCTGTAAATTTCTTGAACAAGAAGGTAGGGCGGCTCAGAAGGACCTTGAAAAGATCACTGCCGAAGCCAAGGATACTCGCTCTGCCATAAGAGCGATGAAGGAGGAGCTGCGTTAGGCCGGAGATATCACGGCTGGAAAGCCTTATATGCTGCGGATTAAGTTCGGAGACCCCAAGTATGTTCCATTAGACCGGCAGTGGAGTGCGGAAAACGCTTATCTGGATTTGGCCGCAAGTGCGGCGGACACGACCGAACACTTCCGCAGCCGAGGTGACCATGAATTGGAAGAGCTTTTTTGGTCGCAGTACCACAATCCAGAATGCCCACTGTCAGTATCCGACCGTTTAGCCGCCTGGGCGGAGCTGAACAGATTATCCGGACTCGCCATGAGGTATGTTGCGAGTCATCTGTGGCCGGAGAAGCCGGAGCCGAAGAGTTATTTTGGCTTGGTGCAGCAGTTCCTTGGTTCGGTGCCGCATGCTGATGCAATGAAGAGGTCGGTGTGCATAGAGGGCGCACAGATGGCTCTTGCCCATGTCAAAACATACTGGGAAGATATGAAGGCCGGTATTGTTGCGTCCCATGATTCGGACGAAAGCCGAGTACCTGCCAAGCACTATTTTGAGGAAGTTCTTCCTGGCGCTCATATAATAGAGTCGCAGTGCTCGAAGGATGTTGTGTTCGAATAGCTTATACTATTTGTAAAACAAATTTTGTTTTTATGAAAAAAGCTTTTTTATACTTGTGCTTGCAAGAATCATGATGCTTCCTGTGCGGCCGTTTAATGTATATATTTGTTTATAACCTGAAAGATGGCAGTCGTTGGCTTCAGCCCCCACGCATAGAATGCGGGGGTGTTCGCAAAAAGGTGCCTTTTCACACTTAATCCAATGTCTTGGTCCTACAAAGGAGGTGGTGGCGCGGCGAACTAGGAAACCGGACTGTAATGCTTTATCACTTTCACATAGCCATAGGAGTTTGACAGTGGGGCTACTGAATAGCCCCTAGGGGCACCACGCTCGCCCGAATTCGGGGCGCGAGTGTGCCTGACTGGGAAGCGGCCCTTCGTTAATGCGGGGGAATCCTAAAGATTCCAAAAGCCATCGAGTGGTTGACCAGTCTCTCGCTATATCATAAGAGTCAGTTTTCGGCTTTCTCTACTGAGGTGCTCACCTGGCCGAATCGGGGCACAATCGCAGTAGTTCTCCTGGTGCCGCGTTAGCCGACATAACGGAACGTAAGGCAGCAAAACACAGGAGCCGGGCAAACCCAACATTTGACCAAAGACATGATTCGGAGCTGATGCATATAGGGCCAAACTCACGACGCCGAACACTCCCTAAGGTATTCGGTCTTTATGAAGACGGGCCGAAATAGAGCCCTTGGTAAAAAAGCCCCTAGTGTCCAGGTATGTGCAAAAATTCTAGCGTGGCCACATGCCAAGACGCTAGCCTCCTCCTCGGCTATAGAGAAAACCGGGGGATGTTATCAACAAGAGACAGTAAAAAAGGTTTACGTATGGTCTTAATCTGAAAAGAATCCTTGAAACGGGTCCCTGCTGCACGTCTGCGCGTGTGTCTCCGTTGTGTCATATCCTGGACGGGTGTAGCACGATGTTCGTCTGCGAAAGAGAGGAACTTAGTAAAAAAATAAGCGTGCAAGAAATCTATATCGAAATAAATAAAATATAGTTGGAGCAGGAGGTGGTCCGTATTGTCTCCGGGCGTGAGCACACGGAGCCCCTTGCACAGGGGTATGCGGTTATTAAGCATGTTGACGCCGGACTCGTCTAGCCGTGTCCGGGATAGTAGGGCTGGATTTGTGGGCGGCTGTCTAGGCAGCCGCACCCTTGCCCGTACTTTGGGGGTCAATTTATGTTCCCCTGTAATGAAATGATGCCCTTTGGGCCGGGCATTTTGAGTGTAAGGGATGCGTAATGCGGTATTGCGTTAAAGCAGGCGAAAGCTTCACGTCCCAGTAGTGCTTGATAGCGACTTACGAATGGGGCGATGTAGAATGTTAGCTTTTCGCTTCGGAAGTTGTCGGGTGATCCGAACGTGACTTCTAACGTAAGGGAACCCATACTTGGGGTATCCGGACCTGGCGTTACTCCTTGGAAGGAAGTGTTGCCGAGGTGGATTATAACTGGGTTTACCCCGAGTTTGTGGACTGTGTCCTGATATAACAGGTTCAAGTCGTTGCCGCCGTCCATAAGGGCGTTTGTAAATTGGAGTCCGTTAATAATTGGATTTACGACCAAGGCAGTCCAGCCTGCGTCCTGGTCTCCTCTGGAGTAATCCTGATGATCGAAGGTGATTGGTTGTAACAACCAGTGGGGTTGCTCCTCCGGGGCTGGCTGTACGGTGCGTGTCTTCGTAGGTGCTGTTCTGATTCTCCCTTTTGTCACATGAAGTAGATTTACTGTCTTGACTTCTTGTGGGAACTTCTTTTGTTCTCCAGTGTTCTGCTTGTGGGGTGCATCGTCATCTTCGCTTGGTGTGTTGAGCCCCTTGTGTTCGGCGTTGAGCTTGCCGGACTACTTAAAGACCCAACAATCTCTGTGGGTATGGTTTGCAGGTCTCCCCGGGGTGCTGTGGATTTGACATATTTTGTCCAAAATTTTGTTGAGGTTGGATAGCTCGTCCCTATCGTCTTTGGGGGGCGGCTTTTTCTGATTTTTCCGAGAGCTTTTGAATCCGGCGTTTACTGCCGTGCTCATCGGGCAGTTGTCCTTTATCCGGCGCGGTTCTTTGTTACGGCCGGCTTCCCGTTCCCATCTCTGGGTTCAGACGTATTCGGGTCGCTGGTGCTGCTTCTCGCCAACCAGCTATCCTCTCCTGCACAAAAGCGTGTCATGAGGCTTGTTAACGCGGCCATTGTTCACGGCTTTTCTTGGCCGAGGTGTCTGGCGAGCCATTCGTCTCGGATGCTATGCTTGAAAGCTGCTAGGGCCTCTGCGTCCGGACAGTCGACTATCTGATTCTTTTTTATAAGGAATCTGTTCCAGAGTTTCCGGGCTGACTCTCCAGGCTGCTGAGTTATATGACTCAGGTCATCTGCATCCGGGGGTCGGACATAGGTCCCTTGAAAATTTTCCCGGAAAGCATCCTCAAGCACTTCCCAACTTCCTATGGTGTTTTCAGGAAGGCTTTTAAGCCAATGCCGGGCTGGTCCTTTGAGCTTAATGGGTAAGTATTTTATGGCGTGGAGGTCGTCTCCTCTGGCCATGTGTATGTGGAGGATGTAGTCCTCGATCCAGACTCCAGGGTATGTTGTTCCGTCATATGCTTCTATGTTCACTGGTTTGAATCCGACTGGGAATTCATGGTCCAGCACCTCATCGGTAAAACATAGGGGGTGTGCGGCGCCCCTGTATTTAGGCATGTCGCGGTGTTCGGGTATTTTTTGCATTGCATCACTCACTGGAGCTTGCTTTCTTGGCCTATACATGGATCTGGTTGGGCCAGTTTACTGATGCGAATTCTTGGACGGATCGCGCGCCATATTGAGTGCTGCATCCTTTGATGCGTGAGATTGATCGTAGGGTTGTCTATCCGACCTTTTGGCTTCCTTATTTTTTGACTGTGGGGGCTTTATGGCCTCTTCATCAAATTCTGGTAGTAGTTTCCACTTCGGATAGCTCTTTGTGTGGCGACTACTGCCGTACTTGTGTGCGGTATTGAGTACTTTGCCCCATCTGATCCTGAGTGCATCTTTCGCTGTCTTGAGCCTTCGCTTCTGCTTTCTCAGGCTACATGCAGTGGCAACGAGCCTTTCGTGGAGGTTCTGATCTTCCAGCAATTTGTCTGGCATGATGTCGTCCAGGCTATTATCTTTCTCGGGGATTGGTTGTTCGGATTGTCCGCCCTATTTGGACGGATGCTCAACGACATGTTCATCGTCCGTTGATTCACACCCTGCTCTATGGCTGGGTCTTTGTCGAGGTGGGGCTTGGCCTTGCGCTTACGCCGCCGCTTTGATTGTTTTTCAGGGGAGCGATCCCTGGCCGCATCCTTTTGGTCCTCGTTGTCGTTTCTGTTGTATGTGTCCACCATGCATACATCGTATGATGAGGTGGCTTTCCGGCGCCCTATAGGTGCTGGTTCTTGATCGTCTCCTTTATCGGCGTCCATACCGTTGATATCTTCGGAGTCGAAATCGAGAATGTCGGTTAGATCGTCGACAATGGCTATCAAGTGGGTGGTGGGTGGGGTTCGAACTTCGTCGTCCGCATCCCAACCACCCCGACCGTAGTCCGACCGGGGTTCTTTCGACAAAGAGAGAGACTTTAGCGAATTTAGGATATCGCCAAAGGGCGAGTGCTGAAAGACGTCCGCGGCGGTGAACTCCATGATTGGAGCCCAATCGGGTTCGATCGAAAGGGGTGCGGAATATTCAGTCTGGAACAGAGTCTGGCACCTTGGAGTCACGGGCCTTGCAAAGGACTAGGCTGGTATTCGGCTCTATCGCCGCAGCGATTGTGGCTCCTGGGGCGGCGTCCAACCATCCGTCCCTGGCTAGCGCAGTCGGCTCTGAGCTAATGGTCGGAGTGAACACCTGAGCGGCACTCTGGGCACTGTCCGGCGGTAGAGCTAGATCATGCCCATCGAGACAGTGCGGCGCGCCCACTCGTGGCTCGAATCCGTCGAAGATCAAGTCCCCGTGGATGTCGACCGTGTAGTTTAAGCTTCGAAACCTGACCTGATGGTCAGGGGCGTAGCTTTGGATCTGCTCTAGATGGTCAAACGAGTTGGCCCGCAGTGCAAAGCCTCCGAATATGAAGATCTGTCCGGGGAGAAAAGTCTCATCCCGGACCGCGTCGCGATTGACGAGCGAAGAAGCCATCGGGCCTAAAGGCGACGACACAGAGGAACTCTCAATGAAAGCACCAATGTCGGTGTCAAAACCGGCGGATCTCGGGTAGGGGGTCCCGAACTGTGCGTCTAGGCGGATGGTAACAGGAGACAAGGGACACGATGTTTTTACCCAGGTTCGGGCCCTCTCGATGGAGTTAAAACCCTACTCCTGCTTGATTAATATTGATGGTATGGGTAGTACAAGAGTAGATCTACCACGAGATCGGAGTGGATAAACCCTAGAAGCTAGCCTATGGTATGATTGTTGTTCGTCCTACGGACTAAAACTCTCTGGTTTATATAGACACCGGAGAGGGCTAGGGTTACGCAGAGTCGGTTACAATGGGAGGAGATCTTCATATCATATCGCCAAGCTTGCCTTCCACGCCAAGGAAAGTCCCATCCGGACACGAGACGGAGTCTTCAATCTTTTATCTTCATAGTCTGGGAGTCCGGCCAAAGGTCTTAGTCCGGCCATCCGGACACCCCCTAATCCAGGACTCCCTCAATGGCCTCATGAGCTATCTTTAGCACATTATTGGATACTAGAAGATCATCATGAGAGCTTGATAGATTTTCATGACTTTCTTCCAATTTCCCATAATTGCTAGATAGCAACTCAAGTTGAGCCCGTAGCTAAACATTCTCCTTCAAAATGGATGCTTCACAAGCAGTAGAGTTACTAGCACAAGCATCATCACTAATAGCAAGAGGAGAAGGCAACTTGGCAAGCTCTTTTGAATAAGAAGCTTCAAGTTGAGCATGAGACTCGGTGAGTTTGATGAGCTCACCCTTGATTATCCTTGAGCCATTTTTGAGGTGCTCAAAATCCTCAAGGAGTCTAGCATGAGCAACTTCAAGCTTAGCATTTTTAGTTTTGAAATTATTGGCCACCTCAAGTGCTCTATCATGAGATTCCCTTACTCTAGATAATTCTAGAGCAAAAGTCTCCTCAAGAGATTCCTTGGTGGTTTGTTCATGTTCAAGAGCTTGAGAGAGGTCCGTGATCTCATTAGCGTAATCACGCTCATGACCTTCCATTTCATCAATGGTGACCTCATGCTCCTCGAGATTAGATTCCAACTCCTCAATGTATTTCTTGCCCTCAACGGCAATAGACATGATTTCCATGAAGTTGGAACGAGCAATTTTATTTTTATGAAGAGATTCAAAAATCATTTCCCCCTTAATCTTTAAGTAAGCAACATTATCGTTCTCTTCATCATTATCCTCATCATCATTAACATCATCATCAAGAGACGTATTGGGGTTCAAAGTAGGAGATACCTTTGAAGCCTTATCCATAAGGAAAAAAGCAATAGATGATGATGTAGGATCCCTTGAAGCACTGTCCGAGACCACATCTTGTTCCATGGAGTGTTGGATTTCCTCTACATTGTTAGCACAACAACTCGAGGAAATACAAGCATTTTTATCATGTCAACAAGAGATAGCAAGCATATCATCATGAGATTTAGTCAAGCAATTTCTACATGATATGCACAGACTATCAACACAAGCATGTGAGACATGTAAGGTGCTAGAAATGTTAAAATCCAAAGATGGAGCATGCAATAAGATCGTGATGAAGGATCATCAATAATGAGCACACTATCATCATTGCAATGACCAACACTACTCACCATAACATTACCTCGTGGCAATCCACGTGTAGGTGAAATAGAAGAAGTTGAGAAGGCAACACGCCCGGAGGTGGAGGGAGAACAATCATGCCCGCAAATCTTGGACACGCCATATTTATCTTGAAGCTTTGTCCACAACTCATGAGCATCCCGGAACGGCATGAGTTGAAATATAACTACATTCCTCAAAGCATCGAAAAACACATTAGAAGCTTGAGAATTGAGATAAGAGTTTTTCTCATCATCTAAAGATAATCTTTGGGGATTCTTTGGAGGAGAAAAACCCATATCTAAATTCTCTCTAAATTTGGGTCAATGACCCTAAAGAGATTAAGCATGCGAATAACCCAAACATCAAAATTTGTGCCATTGAAACTAAGAGTGTCAGAGAATCCTAATCCCCAAGACGACATCTTTACTCTCTAGCCGGTTAACCCTAATAACGAGAGACGAGGCTCTGATACCAATTGAAAGATCGTGGATGTCGCCTAGAGGGGGGGGGGGGGGGAATAGGCGCTTTTAAAATAATTACAGTTTGGGCTTAAACAAATGTGGAATAAACCTAGCGGTTAATTTGTCAAGCACAGAACCTACAACAACTAGGCTCACCTATGTGCACCAACAACTTATGCTAAGCAAGATAAACTACAAGGTGATAGCAAGATATATGACAAGAAACAATATGACTATCACAAAGTAAAGTGCATAAGTAAAGGGCTTGGGTAAGAGATAACCGAGGCATGTGGAGACGATGATGTATCCCGAAGTTCACACCCTTGCGGATGCTAATCTCCGTTTGGAGCGGTGTGGAGGCACAATGCTCCCCAAGAAGCCGCTAAGGCTACCATAATATCCTCACACTCTCGCACAATGCAAGATGTTGTGATTCCACTAAGGGACCATTGAGGGTGGTCACCGGACCCATACAAATGGCAACCCTTGGGGGCGGTCATCGAACTCCTCACACTTTGGCAACCCTTGGGGGCGGTCACCGGTACCCGTCAAATTGCTTAGGGCGATCTCCACAACCTAATTGGAGACCTCGATGATTGCCCGAAGCTTTACACCATAATGACTGAGCTCCGAACATCACCAACCGTCTAGGGTGCTAAGGCACCAAAGATGAACTAGCTCTAGGGTGCCCAAAAACCTAGGAGTAATAGGCTTCTCAAACTTCACTTCCACGTATCACCATGGAGAACTCAAGCGATGCACCAAATGCAATGGCAAGGGCACACGGAGTGCCCAAGTCCTTCTCTCCCAAATCCCACCAAAGCAACTAATGCTAGGGAGGAAAATGAGAGGAAGAACGAAAGAAGAACACGAAGAACTCCAAGATCTAGATCCAAGGGGTTCCCCTCACTTAGAGGAGAAAGTGATTGGTGGAAACGTGGATCTAGATCTCCTCTCTCTTTTCCCTCAAGAACTAGCAAGAATCATTGGAGGGATTCAGAGTTAGCAAGCTTGAAGAAGGTCAACAATGGGGGAAGAACATGAGCTAAAGAGATGAGGTTCATTGGGGAATAAGACCCCCTTTTATAGGTGGAGAATAGTTCAACCGTTATGCTCACAGCCCGCACAGAGCGGTACTACCGCTCGACCTCACGATACTACCGCTAGGGGTAGCGGTACTACCTCAAAGGGTAGCTGTACTACTGCTTGCGAGCGGTACTAAAAAATACATCCGTGCCTACCACCGCTAGACTTGTGATGAGATTTTGGTCCGGAGCGGTACTACCGCTGTACTAGTCACGGTAGTACTGCTCTGGAGCGGTAGTAAAAAAATTACATCCACTCCAATCCGCGGTAGTACCGCTGCAGCCTTTTCAGAACACCAGAACTGCCACAACTTCTGCAAACGGACTCCGAATTCAACGAAACCAAGTTTGTTGGAAAGAAAACGACATGGCCTAACACAATCTTGATAGAAATATCAATAAGAAGCAAATTAGAAAATTCCCATGAGAAAATGGTGAGAACCCTTCCTCGAAAAAGACTGGTAAAACCTCCAACACCGAAAACGTGATAGAAGAAGCATATGAAATCCGTTTTCGATGAACTAGAGCTTGTCACGAAGATAACCACAAGATCTAAAACCTCAAAATAAAATAAAAATAAGAATCAAGAAAGATGATGCAAGGATGCAATGGTTTGAGCTCTCGACAAACGATACGATCAAGCTACTCATTTGAGAGCCCCCCTTGATAGTACGACTATCGATCCTATAACCCGGTCTCTAAACTACCACCATGAGACCGGAAAAATAGAAAACCTATCAAGGGCAAACCTTTGCCTTGCGCATGATCCACTTGAGATAGATGATGACGATCTTGTCCTCCTCAAGATGGACCACCTTTCTTGATTGTGTTGGGTCGATGAAGACTAGATGATTGCTCCCCCATACTCCACTATGAGTGAGCCACTCTTCGGCGTATCTTTACAAGTCCATTGACACCACATTGGATGGCAAGCTTCAAGCACTTGATCCCTTCGTGATGCTCCACTTGAACTTTCACACGACAATCTTGATGATGATCACCACTTGATGTCATCCTCTCCATGGGTTGAGTGATATATTCCTCTTGACGCAAACCCATGAACACGTACCTAACTCCACATAGAACTCTCACATAGACCATGGGTTAGTACACAAAGCACAATGGACAATGCTTACCATACCATGGGATCACTTGATCCCTCTAGGTACATCTTCTACGCTTTGTGAGTTGATCAACTTGATTCACTCTTGACTTAGTATTGATCAACCTTGAATCTTTCCCACTCTCTTCATTTGGATGATGTCTTGAAGGTTAACATGAATGATCACACAATCTTCTTCTTCAAGACATGCTTGCAATAAGCTCAACACTCACATGACCAATGTTTGAATAATTCCTTAATAGCACCTTGGTCAACTCATAAACTCCTTTAAACCAACACATGGACTTCAAGAAAAGCCTATGGACAAATCCTTGAAATATAACTCAATGCAACCATTAGTACATAGAGAATCTCATCAATTACCAAAATCACACATGGGGGCACCGCATGTCCTTTCACCAAGTTTGAAGTGAAAACATTTCTTGACGAGCCATCACTTGCATGGGAAGCAAATAGACTTTTTCTAGAGCTGGCCAGTCGTCTGGAAATGAAAGACACTAGACTTGTAGGATGTGTGTCTAGAGGCTATTCGTTCAAAATTGATGCAGGAAATAACTGGACTACACGTCAAGGTTGGTGCAAAGAAAAGTCAAAAGTAGGTGAATGCAGCTTCCACCACTGCCAGCAAAGAAGAAAAAGAATGTAAGTTTCATCGTGGAGCCGATGGTGGTCACAAGAATTGTCGAGGATATACCCCGCGGTATGACCCGGCCGGAAGGATGACCCAGCCGGAGTTGGCATTTCATTGGTAACCCGACAAAGGATTGGCGACTCACGAGTCTGGCGGCTCACTGGTCTGACGACTCACGAGCCTGGCGACTCACGGCTGGCCCTGATGTTGGGTCAGATAGAAGACTAGGCCCAAGGCTCGGAAGGTCGGCTCATGCTATGGTGGGCCGGCTTAAGAGGAAAGCATAAAGAATATTCCCTTACAAAGGAAGTAAGACTAGGACTCCACTTGTAATAGAGTAATCCTAATCCTACTAGGACTAGTCATGTAACCCGCACCTTCAACTTATATAAGGAGGGGCAGGGCACCCCAAGAGGGGAGAAAAAATGATCTCGAGGGCTAGACACAAAGAGTCGGCTTACCAGCGAC
This sequence comes from Triticum dicoccoides, assembly GCF_002162155.2. Lineage (NCBI taxonomy): Eukaryota > Viridiplantae > Streptophyta > Magnoliopsida > Poales > Poaceae > Triticum > Triticum dicoccoides. The sequence goes on along the minus strand of NC_041383.1, from coordinate 134,242,817 downwards.
TCCCACATGATCATAATGAGATCTAGCCACAAACAGCATGTAGGGCTATTACCGGATGATGTTTCCCGGGGCCCGAAGCTGTCTAAATCCTTGTCTTGTGTGTTGCATCTCTCATCCCGATCAACCCCTCTCAAGCTACCACATAGATGCGTTGGCCTCGCGACTAAGTCCTGACACTAAGGACATCTGCCATGACAATTCCATGACAATTGGCTCCCACCGTGGGGCGTGTGCACGATGGTGTTGAGTTCTTGGAGGGAGATTTTCTAGGGTTCGAGAAGATTGCAATTGGTCAGATGACAAAAAACGGGCGCGGAAGGATCTACATCAACTTCGAATTCATCAGTTGAGATTAAAAAAGTTTTAGCGTCTGCATAAAACAGATCAGAGGGAAAAAGTTTCTTTGACAGCGGCGTATGTCAGATATGGGTGATCCATCGTATGGTTTCTGATTCATGGGTGTTCATGAGAAATCTCGCAAAGCAATGAAACCCAATGCAATTTCCACATCAGCGCCGCCACACTTAGCCAAGAGTATAATATATCAATCATCATTCTGCGTGCCAAGACAAATTGCTGCTATCAACACATCAAATCATGGGTCAAATCTGTTGTATATTACGTGAAGAGCATAAGCTGCAACCTGACAGAGCCGGAGTTGCAGACGCAAGAAGTCCGAGTCGTCAACACGGATGGCACGGAATCAAAATCAGATTCGTCCTCCGCATACCCAAAAAATATACAAGTCCAAGACTAACCAAATACATCAACAGGGACGGGGACGCGAGTTCTTGATCCCAATGGACAGGTTCCTTTGCCAAGTTCTTGCATGTTTTGGTCAAACGGTCAACAGCTTCAATGATTTAGAAAGAAAAGATGATCAATCGGCCCCTACACTGCCTTGGTAGTGCCAAGCCGACGAGCGCCTTCGCCGACTCGTCGCGGAGCACATTTCCGTCTCAAACACGGTTCTCAACCGCATGCCGTCGTCTTATCGCCCTGCCTCCTCCGGCCCTGAATCTGCAGCAGACTGACGCAATACAGCCGCACCAAGTCGCCTTCTTGATGCGGCCTCGCAAGCTATCTCTTCTGCACCACTATGAGCTGGCTCAATAATATCGATCCACTACTAGACAGTTTAACCATGGAGTACTAGTGCTTGCTGCCATAACTCCAAGTGAAGAATAAAGTCAATGCATTCGCCGACCACTACTGCCACGGGCCTCCTAACCGACAGCTGCATCAAATCCGCTGCTGGAATCCACCGGCCTTTGTTCCAAGCCGGCCTCAACCGCAAACCAACCGCACCCAAACTCACCACGCTCTGCCTCCATGTGAGACTCCTTGGTCTATACAGCCGCTGAGCCACCGCCGTGCCTCAACATGGCCGTGTCGAGCCGCCGGGGCCGCGTTGAGCCGCCCTTGCTGACAAGTGGGACTCTGCTTTGACCTCGTTCCAAGCCACCTCACGTGAACCGGAGAGCCTCCCCGCATTGATACGTCACACGATGAGCCGCCACCTGCCCCGGGTTGATCCGTCACATGATGAGCCGCCACCTGCCCCGGGTTGACTCGCGTCCGTTTCAATTTATTCAAGTCACCTTCATCGTCTCAAACACGTTGTCGCTGCACATCAAGCCACCCCTGCTTTGTCGCGAGATGGTAACTGGAGAAATAAACAGAGGCAAACTGTGTATACGTGGAGATTAACAAGCAAAAAAATCAGAGAAAGAATACTATGTTACTGTAGCGGTCAAACCGGCCACTAGGGTCAACAAGAATTTCTACATACAAGTCTGAAGAGCGGATTACATCTATGCATCGGCGGGATGGCAACAGAGAAAAAGGACTCAAGACATAATATACGGGGCCGTGTTGAACCACCTCTGCTGTATTTAGCCGCCGGGGCCGCATTGAGCTACCTCTGCTATATTAAACCGCCGGGTCCCTCCGCTGCTGTCATAAGCCGCTGGCGAGTTGCACCTGCTTCACTTCATTGTTAAACCGATGATCATGGTCTCAAACACCATCGAAATAACTGGAGATGCATGGATATTGTATACGATTCATCAAGTTGTCTAGACAAATCAGGTGATATCCATCTAAGTTTATTTTATTTAGCATATATTGCTTTTTGTCAAAGAACAATTACTCTGGCTTGCGATGTTTTTGATGCAGGACAATTTTTCACTACATCAATACGATGTGGTTGACTCGCCCGTCCACGCGGCTTACCATGCCTGCGATTGACTCGCCCGTCCGCGCTGTCTTACAATGCTGTGACCGCCTCTAATGCTACGGTCGTCTTTACTATCTGTCTCTTGCGACCTGGTTTATATCAACATACCGGGCCACACATGTCTGCATGAGCTCATTATTGAGTATGAGCAAGTCACTACTTGGGTAGCCCGATTTTTCTTCCAACAAATTGGAGGCAAATTATCATGTATTATCAGCCGCCGTCTGCACTGGATGGCTCAATGGGCAGGCTCACAAGTCGCCACCACTACAGTTTGGTTAACTTTAAACAGCCAGTTGGAAGGAACCATTGGCCGAGTTGCTGACACGGCTCATACGGGATCATTTATAAACCGCCGAGCTTCAACATATTTTAGTGTTCCGCTGTTCAAACTATATACCAGTTTATATCATGGACAAGTATGGAGAATATCAAGCCGACTCCTCAGGTCGTCTTAAGACTCGGGGGCTCCATGGACATGGCTCAGTAAATGTTGCCAATTTAAAGGCCGTCAAAAAAATTTCTGGCTCAAAATGAAGAATATCTGGTTTAAAATCCGGTTCAAGAGAAATCTGCCTCTCACAAAGCTTTGAAGCTCTCAATATCCGGTTTAAAATTCCGGTTCAAGAAGAATTCATTACTCACAAGTTTGAAGTTCTCAGAAAAATTAAAGGGACCAAAGAGAGTCTGTTGCAAAGCACAACTCAAACATAGGTACCCTGCTTCAATGACCATTGGGGGCTTCCTGTTCAAACATAGGTGTCATTCACCAAAGAGAACATAGCCGTTAACCCTTTTGGTCCGGCTCTGGTCATATTCGAATCAGAGTCGTTAAAAATGTCTCAAGGTCATTTGGGGGCTTCCTATTCAAACATAGGTCGTATTTGAACCAAAGAGAACATAGCTATCGGTACCCTCTTGAACGGCGCAATGCCAAACCCACTAGGGAATTCTTGATCGTATTCGAATCATAGCTTAACCCCTTTTGGTTCCGACTTTGATCGTATTCGAATCAGAGTCATTAAAAAAGTCTCAAGGTCATTTGGGGGCTTCTTGTTCAAACATAGGTCGTATTCGAACCTAAGAGAACATAGCTGTCGGTACCCTCTTGATCGGCGCAATGCCAAAACCACTAGGGGGCTTCTTGATCGTATTTGAATCATAGCTTAACCCCTTTTGGTCCGGCTTACTGGTCGTATTCGAATCAGAAGCCTCGTGTTTTTCTCTCTGTTTGACTTAAGTTTTTTGAAAAAACAATCTTTTGGGTTTATCTTGAGACCTTTTTGTTCATATCTGAGGGATATATGTGTGGTTTCTATTTAAACCGGCTTGACTTTGGACGATAAGGCGCCAGCATATGACAATATTAATACTTGGAAGGTTTGGCTTCTAAGTTTTGGGTTATCACCCTTACTGCACAGGTATCATAAACCGGCAGTACGATTCAATATCACAGGTATGTTATTGTTTATACATGATTATGTTTAAACCGACCATGGCTATGGACTTTAAGTCACCGGTATATTTTGGATAGCGCCATTCAAATCATGCGCTTATCAATCATTGGATTATTGCCCTTATTGGATACGGCGATGTAAGCCAGCAGTATGAGCCAATTCTACAGGTATGTTTTCCTGATTATATAAATATGCGAGGTTGGATGACCCGCCCTAGCTTTTGACCTTAAGTCGCCAGTATGTTTAGGCCTTAATGGCTTAATCCTAGTCTTTTCCATAATTGCATAAAGACTATATTATGTTTGGGTTGTTACCCGCCCTGGCTTTGACGTTAAGTTGCCAGGGCATATGTTGTTTAAACTCTGTGCAGGATTTGCAGAAATATGACTTATATAAATGATTAAGTTCAAGATCATTATCAAAATTGATGCTTCAAAATGATTATCCATTCTGGATTTTCTCAAAGGCTATAAGCCGCCGGGTTATAAAAATCCTGGCTTACAATGAATACGCATTAAGTCGCCATCGGCCAAGAGCCGTCGAGTATTTAAACTCCGTATTTACTTGTCAACCGATAAGTGTTATGATTGAGGTTTTCAAAGTCGCTTTAGCACAATGGCTATTATTTTATCAATGGATATGATTTATTCTACAATGAAAGGAATAGTCCCGAGTCGCTGTAGGGTTACGACCCGGCACTTGGGGCTACATTATTCAAATCATGATTATATCAGATATGCAAGTCCCATGTCACTGCCAGCATGCACCATGGCACTTGGGGGCTAATGCAAAGTCATTTGTCGCTCAAATTATTGAAGAGCCGATTCATCACATTATAATGAGCCGGCCCTTGGGGGCTACCAATTGCTCCTGTCAAAACCTTAAGGCACACAAGCCTTAATCCATTATATTGAAAAGGTCCATTACTCAGTTGGTAGAGTACAAAGCTCTTAACCTTGTGGACGTGGGTTAAAGCCCCATGGTGGAGATTACATCATATGATGTTATTATCAATGAATTATATACAAAAGTCCCTGCTCATTATTGCATAATGACCCGGCCCTTGCGGGCTACACTGGTTGAAGTTTTTATGAGCATAAGGCAATTACATGTCCCAGGTTGCTGCAAGCATGACAACCTGGCACTTGGGGGCTACAGGTGATATGCATATAAGGGAGAAACATCTTCAAATTATCAGTTTTGAGAAGACCAGATTGATCCGGTGTCCGCAACAATCATGACCCAGCATCAGCAACAACTACATGATCCGACATCATTTATTTATAACCTGACAATTTTGGTAATCATAAATTGGCAAGATCTACATCTTTAAGTCGACCGAATATCAGTTGAATATTTCAAAGACCAATATTTTTATCAAAGTCAGAGCATTAAAGGCCGACTCAAATGGATTATTTCTTATAATATTTTTCTACAAGAGCTAATGTCAGCAAGCTGATTATGAAGTTGGCCTATTGACCCGGATTTTCCAAAAGAAGTGCCCGTATTTTTTGCATTGGAAAAGTTTGAACATATATGTTAAAGGAGATTTGCTATAAGATCTTGAGCATGTATCCAAGAGGAAATGACAAGGACTTAAGGATGATCAGGTGCCGGTTCAAGAAAATATTTCACCCGGAGCAAAACCTATCAAGTTCGTTCTTGTGTTTATTTTACAGGATCAGTTTAACATGGATAATTCCAAATTAAACTGGGGGATAATGTCGGGGATATACCCCATGATATGACCCGGCCGGAAGTATGACCCGGCCGGCCTTGGCGTTTCATTGGTAACCCGCCTGAAGATTGGCGACTCACGAGTCCGGCGGCTCACTGGTCTGACGACTCACGAGCCTGGCGACTCATGGATGGCCCTGACGTCGGGTTAGATAGAAGACTAGGCCCAAGGCCTAGAAGGTCGGCTCATGTTATGGTGGGCCGACTTAAGAAGAAAGCATATAGAATATTCCCTTACAAAGGAAGCAAGAATAGGACTCCACTTGTAATAGAGTAATCCTAATCCTACTAGGACTAGTCATGTAACCCGCCCCTCCAACTTATATAAGGAGGGGCAGGGCACCCCAAGAGGGGAGAAAAAACAATCTCTAGGGCTAGACACAAAGAGCCGGCTTACCAGCGACTCCCACATGATCATAATGAGACCTAGCCACAAACAGCATGTAGGGCTATTACCGGATGATGTTTCCCGGGGCCCGAAGCTGACTAAATCCTTGTCTTGTGTGTTGCATCTCTCATCCCGATCAACCCCTCTCAAGCTACCACATAGATGCGTTGGCCTAGCGACTAAGTCCTGACACTAAGGACATCTGCCGTGACAATTCCATGACAGTTGGCACCCACCATGGGGTGTGTGCACGGTGGTGTTGAAGTCTTGGAGGGAGCTTTTCTAGGGTTCGAGAAGATTGCAATTGGTCAGATGACAAAAAGCAGGCCCGGAAGGATCTACATCAACTTTGAATTCATTAGTTGAGATTAAAAAAGTTTTAGTGTCCGCATAAAACAGATCAGAGGGAAAAGTTTCTTTGACAGCGGCGTACGTCAGATATGGGTGATCCATCGTATGGTTTCCGATTCATGGGTGTTCGTGAGAAATCTCGCAAAGAAATGAAACCCAACGCAATTTCCACATCAGCGCCGCCACACTCAGCCAAGAGTATAATATAACAATCATCGTTCTACGTGCCAAGACAAATTGCTGCTATCAACACATCAAATCATGGATCAAATAAGTTGTATATTACGTGAAGAGCATAAGCTGCAACCTGACAGAGCCAGAGTTGCAGATGCAAGAAGTCCGAGTCGTCACACAGACGACACGGAATCAAAATCAGATTCGTCCTCTGCATACCCAAAAAATATACAAGTCCAAGACTGACCAAATCCATCAACGGGGACGGGGACGGGAGTACTTGATCCCAATGGACATGTTCCTTTGCCAAGTGCTTGCATGTTTTGGTCAAAGGGTCAACAACTTCAACGATTTAGAAAGAAAAGATGATCAATCAGCCCCTACGGTGCCTTGGTAGTGCCAAGCCGACGAGCACCTTCGCCGACTCGTCACGGAGCATGTTTGTGTCTCAAACACGCTTCTCAACCGCAGGCCATCGTCTTCTCGCCCTGCCTCCCCGGCCCTGAATCTGCAGGCTGTCGTCTCAAACTGGTCTCCTAATTGAGGCAAGGCATTATGGTATTATTCTAGAATTCCGCTCTAAGCATACTTCTGAAGTTTGGACCCTAGTGTCAGTTTATGGCCCTTGCCAGGGTCCGGCCCGTGATGATTTTTGTGCAATGGTTATACAACCTTGACATCAATTGTGATGATAATAGGCTGCTTTTGGGCGATTTCAATTTTATGCGGTCGTTGGAAAATCGTAACCTACCTGTGGGTAATGTCAGCGATATCTTTCTGTTTAATTAAGTGATTGGCCACTTGGGTCTTGTTGAGCTACCAGTTAAGGGATGATAATTCACTTGGTCAAATATGCAAACTGAACCTTTACTTGAACATATTGACTAGTTTTTTACTTCAGTTGCATGGACTTCGGATCATCCCAACACGCTAGTATTGCCGCTTGCACGCACAGCCTCTGATCACATCCCGTGTGTGGTCTCGATTGCTACTGCTATTCCTAAGGCTAAAGTCTTTCGCTTTGAAAATTATTGGATTGATTTGTCTAGCTTTTATGATTGTGTTGCTCAAGTTTGGAACAAATCTGTGGCCAGATCCTCGGCTGCCTTAAACCTCTAAATTCAAGGCACTTCGATATGCCCTCAAGAAATGGCACCTCAATCTGTCCATAGTTAAGGCGCTCATTTCTAACTGCAACAAACTGATTCTTTACTTTGACGGACTGGAGGAGATTAGGCCTTTGACTAGGCCAGAGTTTAATTTCAGGAGAATTGTGAAATTGCATCTGGAGGATATCTTACATTGGAAATTTGTATATTGCAGGCAACGGTGTACTATACACAGCATTAAAGTTGGTGAGGAAAATTCGAAAATTTTCCATGCCATGGCCACCGAAAGGTTTCGGAGAAACACAATTTCTTCAATTAAGAATGCAGAAGGTAATGTGGTCTCGGATCACCAACAACTAGCTGGCATGTTTTGGTCTGATTTTAATCAGCGAATGGGCAATGCAAAAGGAATCCGCATGGGTTTTTATTTGGACACCTTAATTGCGCGTGTTGATGGCCTTGAGGATTTATCTCGGCCTTTCTCTGATTCCGAGGTTGAATCTGTCATTAAGAACATGCCACCGGATCGTGCTCCTGGTCCCGATGGTTTTTCTGGTCTATTCTTAAAGAAGTGTTGGCCAATCCTAAAGGAGGATTTCATGCAACTTGTGAAGGAGTTCTATGAGGGGAGATGCAATCTGGAATGTCTTAACACTTCATTAATTACTCTGATCCCCAAAAAGCTGAGCCCTGAAGTTGTCGAAGACTTTCGGCCCATCTCATTGACCAACACGTGCTTGAAGTTTCTAACTAAGCTGCTTGCTAACCGCCTTCATAAAGTGATACTCAGATGCATCCACCGCAATCAATATGGTTTTCTGTGGTGTCATTCTATTCAAGATTGCCTGGCCTGGTGTTTTGAGTATATACACCAATGCAAAGCCTCGAAGCGACCCATCGTCCTCCTTAAGCTGGATTTCATGAAGGCCTTCGACACAATTGAGCATTAACTTATTCTAAGAATTTTACAATGCAAGGATTTTGACTCCCGGTGGACTGGATGGATCAATAGCATATTGTCTACGGGATCTTCTTCTGTGCTTCTCAACGGTGTGCCGAGCAATCACTTTGTTTTCAGAACGGGCGTGCGTCAGGGGGATCCTATCGCACCATTGCTCTTTGTGATTGCGGTTGATTTATTGCAATCTGTAGTTAACGAGATGTGCTCCAGGAACATCCTCTCACTGCCAATCCCAACCAGTTCGAGCGACTACTCGATCGTACAATATGCTGACGACACTTTAATTGTTCTGCCTGCGATCGATGATCAGCTTATTGCTTTCAAGGAGATGCTTGACACATTTGCGGCATCAACAGGATTACGTGTAAACTTTAGCAAGTCCTCACTCATTCCAATAAACATGACTTATGCGAAAGGTGCTAGGGTGGCTTCTTTGCTCGGATGCGATGTTGGGTCAATGCCATTCACGTATCTAAGATTGCCAATGGGAACTTCTAGGCCTACAATCTATGATCTTCTGCCTCTGGTTGATCGTGTTAAGCGACGCTTATCTGCTTCCTCATGCCTGCTAAATCAAAGAAGCCGACTACAACTTCTATAGTCGGTGTTGTGTTCCATGCCAATATACTTCTTGTGTACCTTATCTCTTCCCAAGGGTATTTTGCAGCAGTTAGAGCGAATCATGAGGCAATGTTTGTGGAGAGGTAACACGGATAACCCACATCAATCATTGGCTACTTGGGATTTAGTCTGTCGCCCGAAGAAATTCGGTGGTTTGGGTGTTCTTAACTTGGGCTTTCAAAATGAGGGTTTTTTACTAAAGCATCTCTTCAAGTTCTATAATAAAGTGGACGTGCCTTGGGTATCATTAATTTGGGACACTTATTATGCATCGTCACCACCCCAAAGCACCCAGAACTGTGGCTCCTTTTGTTGGCGTGATGTCATGCGTTATATCCTAATTTTTGCAAGCTAGCTGTTCCACAAGTTCATGTTGGCGACACGATGCTTTTTTGGCTGGACCGTTGGCAGCTGGGAAATCGTGTTGTCCTTTTACACGACTGCTTCCCGAGGCTACATTCATTTGTAGTTAATGATGCAATCACTATCAAGGAGTTTATGGAGCAGCCTGATCTCTTGGATCATTTCCATTTGCCTCTGTCATAGGAGGCCTACTCGGAATTCACACAGCTCCAGGCCCTGCTGTCTTTGATCAGTCTGGATGGTGAGAGCAATGACATTTGGAAGTGGCCTTCGAAGTCTCGTGTTTTTATGTCAAAGATATACTATGACTCTTACTTCTCACACCTTGTGGTTGACCCCATCTTCAAATGGATTTGGAAGTGTGCATGCACGCTCAAGTTCAAAGTGTTTGGCTGGCTTCTCTTAATGGATCGTTTGAACACTAGGGATATGATGCAACGTCGTCATTGGATCATCCAGGATGACACATGTGTGCTATGCAACCTTGCACATCATGAGGATCGGGCTCATCTTTTCTTTGCTTGCAATTTTAGCCAAAGGGTTTGGAACTATCTTGGGATTTCTTGGTCTGTTCAACCGAACCAAACCACATACGAGATGGCTCAAACAGTTAGGAGGGATTTCGGTCATCCATTCTTCACTGAGGTTGTCTTTACTGCTACTTGGAATATTTGGACACAAAGGAATGTGAAGATCTTCAAAAATGAGCAACCTTCTTTTAGAGCTTGGAGAAGGAACTTTATCCATCACATTTCTCTTCTGTCTCATAGGATTAGATGTAAGTATAAAGATAGTTTACTGTCTTGGATAGCTAACCTTTCTTAGACCCTTTTCTTGTAAGTATCTTTTCTCTTTTCCTGTAAATTTGTAAACTTGTAACTATTCTTCTTTTTTAGTTATTAATAAAGGACTGTGAGGCTGTTGCCTTGCAGTAAATAGTAAAAAAAACAAGGGGCAATCGCCCCAAAGCAGCAGCCAACATGTGAACCAATCATGGAAGGAGGAGTTGTGTCAGCAAGGGCAGTGTTGCAGTAGTCTTTGGGGGTCGATTCAAGATGCCAGACAACCAATGTTCAAAATCATGCAACCCAGGACATAAATGAGGCAAGTCACAGTAAACAGAGTCAAACAGTTGAGGAGCAAGTTCCTGATCAAGAAAAGGCAACTGCCAACAAAAACCAGGCAAGTTGTGAACCAAGCAAAACATCAGTAGTTGTGTTAGCAGGGGCCGTATTGCGGCAGTCTTTGGTTGTCGATTCAAGATGTCAGGCAACACTTGATAAAGAATAGAAAAATTAGATAAAAAATGAGGCAAGTCAAGCCCTTCACAAGGCAAGTCACATTGAACAGAGCCAAGCAACTGAGGAGTAAGCAGGACATGGAACCATGAAGAGGCAGTCAGCTTCAATGGATATTAGTTAAGTTCAGGAGTCAAATGTCCAGTCGACTGCAAAGGAAGATGTCAGGTCTGAAAATGTTAACTGTCTTTTGGATAAAAAAAACAAGAACCAAGGAAGTTCAAGCGGATCTAAAGAAACTCAAATAGTTCCTAAGGCATCTGTCTCAGTACAACCTCCAGTAAAAGCGAAACACGCTGCACAACTATCCAGAAGCACAACAAACCAGGAGGTTTCGAGGCAACCACTAGGTGATTTGAATGGGCGATAGCAATCATGTTTTCGAGGGACTCAGTCAGTGAAGGTATCATCACAGTATGTGGAAGAGGAAAAGAATGCAGTTCAAAATGACGTTAGCATAAGAAAGAGGAGGGAAGCAAGTCCAGAGACAAAACTGCTAATAGCTAAGGGTAAATTGCCTATATATGCAACAGAAGTTGCTCAAGTCACTAGCACTCACGCTGACCAAATAAACCTATTTGATGAAATGAAGGAGAATCGTCTGCCCCTTCAATTCTACCGGAAGTCTAGCACTGCACTGGAAGTAAATGTGTTAGATATAAACGAGCTCTTTGCAAGGTGCACTGATCCAGCAAAGCAGAATGTTTGAAGCAGGCATTGTGATAGGGAGCTACCTGTGCAGCATGCACCAAAGTTTGAAGGCTCGTGAAGAGAAAACTTTTATAAAGAGTACTGTCCAACCCCTTCATTTTATCTTGGCATAGATAATCCTGCAAGTAGTGTAGAAGAAGAAGAAGGGTGGAAATGCAATGATTTATTTGTTTCTGAACACCACAATGTAAAAGAAACTTTAGGAGCATGGGAAAATATCATAGAAATTGATGACGATGACTTTGAATGGGACATTGGAGCCATTGATGAAGTTTGCACACAAGTTGAACAAAAGGCAAGGGAGTGTGTTTTAGGCTGTGCAGAAGCAGGAGCTAATCAATGTATGTAGAACACACCAGAACAAAAGCACAAGCAAGAAGAATTGGGATCAAACAACAAGCAGTATAGTAGCAGCAGCTCAGGAGAGGAAGTTTTACATAAGCATGAGAGAAGGATCATCAAGCCTGGACAATGCAAGCGATCTCCATTCATGGACCTTGATGACAAGAAAGCATTTCGTTTTAAAGCTGAAGGCAATAAGCTATATTCGTCGGTTATTTTACATGGCAGATTAAACAAACAAGAATCACCAGACGAAGATACAAGGTACGATGATGTCTGAACTATTTTTTTCAAACCTAGGATGCGAAACTTGTTTATGTTCTAACCAGTTTTTTATTTTCCTGGTGTGTAATTTTTAGGCAAGTCACCCAAGTGTACAATGGCAATTTTAATTTGTAGTACATGCAACTAAATCAAAAATATAATATATGCTAGCAGTAGGAGGTGGGAGCGGGTTTGTGTTGGATTAGGTGGGGAGGTCTTGTTCACAAAGAAGATAATGCATTGGCAATCTTTTTTTTAATTCTTTTTTTATGTTCTTGTTTTATTTTGTAGTCCCATTGTTACAAACTATCTCGGTTACCATGTCACCGTGAGGGAGCTCAAAAATTCAATGAGAAAGGAAGGTTTCCTACTGTCTCACGTTGTTCAAATTGGCATTTTGTCTATTATAATGAACTTGCCACCAAACTCGAAGAAGGTGCTTATGCCACTTAGTTCTCGGTAAGAAAAGGAAAAATGTATCATCACTTGCCTATGTAGATTTTCTTTTTATTGCACACATGCCATTCATTACTTGGATCATTCATTTTTTGTACACTTGTGTTGAAAGCTTTTCTCGGACAAAGATGCAGCAAATGGACTGCTGGGATAGTAAAGAGATTGCATCGAAATTCAATAAATCCAACCTCTTGGACCGTAAATACATGGTCAGTTTTTTCTCACTCCATCTCTGTTGGTGTGTGCACATTAATTGCATTTTACACAACTATTTTTTGTAGTAGTTTCCTTATAGGAATGTCATAGTTTGTTCGACACTTGCAACTTTTTTCATAAATAATTGTGTCCATCAGAAATCATCAACATAAGCTTCTTTAGAAGAATACACAAACTTTTTCATGCACAACGATAGAAGTTACAAATATGCATATGAAAGCTGATTTTTTCTTAGTCAAGTTGTTTTCATAGTTGCTTTCTATTAGCCTCCCAACACTACTGTTGGGGATATGACTACTGAGTATAAACCGCCCAGGAGGGGCCGGATTATACCCACAAGGAGTCATCTGTATAGAAGCCTATGAAGATGAAGACTATGGCTGTCACGCCCAAGATGCGACCCTATCCTAAAGGAATGCGAAGGTCCCACCAAGGATAGAAGCGCATCTCGAAGACGCTTTTGCAAGGTGGATATCATTACATCAACATTAAATAATAGTGGGGATACATCCAATACATCCAATGACACATGAATACAACCATATATCATACATAAGAGCAACATCCGACTACGGATGAAACACAAACAGAAACTCAAACGACATCCACCCTGCTAGCCCAGGCTGCCGACCTGGAACCTATCCCCTGATCAAAGAAGAAGTAGAAGAAGAACTCCAAAACAAGTAAACATCGTGCTCGCGTCAAGATCATCGCGTAACCTGTACCTGCAACTGTTGTTGTAGTAATTTGTGAGCCACGAGGACTCAGCAATCCCATTACCATGGGTATCAAGACTAGCAAAGCTTAAAGAGGTATGGAAGGGGTAAAGTGGTGAGGTTGCAGCATTGACTAAGCATATATGGTGGCTAACATACGCAAATAAGAGCAAGAAGAGAGCAAACGGAACGGTCGTGAAGCTAGCAATGATCAAGAAGTGATCCTGAACTCCTACTTACGTCAAACATAACCCAAAACCGTGTTCACTTCCCGAACTCCGCCGAAAAGAGACCATCACGGCTACACACGCGGTTGATGCATTTTAATTCGTATCTGGTGTCAAGTTATCTACAACCGGACATCAACAAATTCCCATCTGCCACATAACCGCAGGCACGACTTTCGAAAGTTTATACCCTGCAGGGGTGTCCCAGCTTAGCCCATGATAAGCTCTCACGATCAACGAAGGATTTACCTTCTCCCAGGAAGACCAGATCAGTCTCGGAATCCCGGTTTACAAGACATTTCGACAATGGTAAAACAAGACCAGCAAAGCCGTCCGATGCGCTGACAATCCCGATAGGAGCTGCACATATCTCGTTCTCAGGGCAACACCGGATAGGTCAGCCTACGAGTAAAACCAGCCCACGAGTTGCCCCGTGGTGGCCCCACAGTCTACCCAGTTTGGACCAACACTCGAAGGAGCACTGGCCCAGGGGGGTTAAAATAAAGATGACCCTCGGGCTCCGGAAACCCAAGGGAAAAAGGGCTAGGTGAGGCAAATGGTAAAACCAAGGTTGGGCATTGCTGGAGGAGTTTTATTCAAAGCGAACTGTCAAGGGGGTCCCATAAATCACCCAACCACATAAGGAACGCAAAATCCCGGAACATAACACCGGTGTGACGGAATCTAGGGCGGCAAGAGTGGAACAAAAAGCCAGGCATAAGGCCGAGCCTTCCACCCTTTACCAAGTATATAGATGCATTAAATAAATAAGAGATATTGTGATATCCCAACATAATCCTGTCCACCATGGAGCAATCTTCAACTTCACCTGCAACTAGCAATGCTATAAGAGGGGCTGAGCAAAGCGGTAACATAGCCAAACAATGGTTTGCTAGGAAGGGTGAAAAAGGTTAGAGGCTGACATGGCAAATTGGGAGGCTTGAAGAACAAGTGATAGGTAGCGCAGAAAAGCGATAGAACGAAGCAACTAGCATAGCAATGATAGTAGAGATCCAGGGTCACGGTCATCTTGCCTGAAATCCCGCTAGGAAGAAGAACGAGTCCATGAAGAAGATGAACGGATGAAGCCAAACCAAGCGTAGATGAACGAATCCTCACGATCGCAACGAAACGGGAACTATCGAGAAGAAGCACACAACATGGTAAACACACCACACATAGGCAAGACATGATGCACAACAAGCATGATGCATGACAAAGCTACATGGAGCTACTCATGCAAGAGATGATTCAGACAAGAACAACACATCAAGGCAAGTTTAAATGCGGCCGGAAACAACATATAACAATTCTGGTAAGTCCTCATATGCAAATTTCGAAATTGGTCCAGATCTGAACAAACATTAAGTTGAAGTTGTTAAACAGCAAGTTAAAGAGCACCAAGATGATCTACACGAGATTCTAGTCAAGTTACATATAAAGTTCATTTAATTCGGAGCTACGGCCTAGAAGATATGAGCAAAACAAGATAAACATGGCATTGATGCAAAATGCATACAAACATCAAGAAAACACCTCAAAACAAGCATTCAACATGATAATATGAAACTACATGCAAAATCAAGAAAGTTTCATATAGAGCACACTCACAACGGAGCAACGGTTCAACACACACACATGAAACAAGTTTAAAGGATAAGCTGTCCAAAACAGCAACTAGGCATCTTGCAAGCATCAAGACAAGATGCTACAGCACCTCAATATAAAAACAAAAGGCATGGACTTGATATACAGGTAAAGCATAACAAAACATGAACACTGAGCTATCTCCAGAAAACGCTAGAACATGCTCAAAAAGACATGGCAAGATTGCAAATAATAACAGTTTGCAGGCTTAGCAGAAATAACATCAGGTTTCAATGTTTAGAGCCATCAAACTACATGCTACAGAAACTTATAATGGAAAATAAAGGCATGGCATAAACCTACTAATTGCATAGAACAAAAGTACCTTACTGAGCATGATCCAAAAAGGAGAAGAAGATATGATGGCACCCATGTAAACATGGCAAATGATATGACAGATTCAAACATGGCAGGAACAACGATAAGTAGGCATGTTGGTGAGCTTGTACCACTCACCACAGAGCAATACATGGCATGACAATGTTACCAACAGTAAGATGACATGTTTCTCAAGCTAAGCATGGCAGGAGCAAGTTCATAGGGTGCATGGATCACTAGCAAAGCACATGGCAAAACTGAACTTAATGTTAACAGGCTGACAGCAACATTATTTAGCAATTTGAGTGCAAGATTACAACAAGCTACAGCAGGATATAATTGCAACAAGGGGAATAGATGGATAGAGAATGACATGTATAACAAAACATCCTTAGTGAACATCTCCAGATTATGCATAGAATGACTTGTAGCAGCAGGTTTACATAGCATCATGATATAGCAGATTTAGCCAAACAAAACAGCAACATCAAGTACCCTACTTAACAAGCTTGATGCACTCAGTAAAAGACTCACAAAAATACATGGAGTGCACCTCTGTAAATAAGGCATGATGTAGTACAAAAAACATGTAGAGATCATGCTCATAGGGTGCACACATCAAATGCAACAAAAATGACAAATCACCAAGTTATAACAGTTTCAGCAGATTAACATCATATAGCACTCTTGCAACGATGATTCGAGAATCAAGATGATCTCAAACAAGCATGGCACAATGAAACAAAATGAAGATCATCTCACAACAAACATTTTGATATATTATGCACACAAAACGAAGCTACACAGGTGAAATTATGAGGCGATGAACATGGGTTCATAATGCACAAATCTGAGGGACAGGCAAAAAAAACCTCTCAGGACGGAGTTGGATGAGGTGGATCCGGGACGGGACGGTGCAGGACGGTGTTTGGTTCGAGGGGGGGCTTGGTGTGGGACGAGGGGATCCAGGGCGGATCCTCCTGGATCTCGCCGGGCCCGAGGAGGACAACGGCGGCAGCGCGGGAGGGTTGACGGCGAGCGGCTGTGGAGGTCACGGGAAGCGACTCCGGACGGCCTCCGGCGGGTCTCACCGGACCCGAGCCAGAAATGGCCGGCGACGGTGAGGGGGCTGGCTACCGCGGCTGGAGGCGGGGTGCTCGAGAACCTCCCGATCCGAGCGGCCGCGGAGCTCCCAAGGGGCGGCGTCAGCAAGGAATGAGGCGGCGGGGCGGAGCGACGAGCGCCAGCGGCGGCAGAGGGGCGGCGGCCGACGAGGCCACGGAGGAGCTGGGTCGGTGGCACGGCGAAGATCAGGCGCGGGGAGGCGCACAGCGAGGCGGGGCGCCGGCGACGGGCGGTCGGCAGGGCTGGATCCGGGCGGCGGCGACGGATCTGGACTTGGGCGGGCTGGCCTCGGTCCCCGCGGGACGCGGCGGCGCGTGGGACAGGCGTCAGTGACATGGCGGCGGCTGGTTGGCTGAGGCGGCGGGGAAGGCGACGTGGCGCATCGTGATTGGTTCGGGTGAGGTGTCCGGCGGACATGTCCGGCACGGGCGGACGTGTCCGACGGCGCGAGGATGAAGATGGCTAGGGTTTGCACCGCGAATTTGGAAGGGGAAGGCATATATATAGGTAGAGGGAGCTAGGAGAGTCCAAATGAGGAGCGGTTTTCGGCCACGGGATCGTGATCGAACGACCGAGAGAATGGAAGTGACTTAGATGGGTTATGGGCCACTTTGGAGGGGTGTTGGGCTGCAAGACAAAACAGGCTTTGCGGCTACCCGGTTAACCGTTGGAGCATCAAACAACTTCCAAATGGCACGAAACTTGACAGACGGTCTACCGATGCTATACCAAGTCCGCTTGGCAAACCTGGGTCCATTCCGAGAATGTTTAACACCCGCACATGAAAAGAGGCAAAAGGGAACGCCGGATGACATAGGAGTGCCGGATTGCAAAACGGACAATGGGGAAAATGCTCGGATGCATGAGACGAACATGTATGCAAAATGAGATGCACATGATGACATGATAAAATGCAACACGCAAACAAATGACATGGCAATGACGGCAAATAACTGGCAGACACCTGGCGCATCGAATCCGGGGTGTTATAACACTCCTCCACTAACAAGAGATCTCGTCCCGAGATCATAGGACCGAGACGGAAGGGAAAAGGGATGAGGTGAAGCAAGAACTCAAGAGAAGAAGCAAAGAATCGAGAGCACTCGAGAAGAAGAGAGGAATGACGAGAAGGACGAGAATCCAAAGCTCATGGAATCAGATAGACTATGAAACCACTCCGGTTAGAACGAGATAAGGAACAAATAAGACTGAAAGGATTAAGGCAGCACTCCGGTTGAACAAGGAAAGAATAGAACATGAACTTCACAAGATGGAATGACACCTGACGACATAAGCAACGCAATGCCTCCGGAAGAATTGAAAGAATTGAATGATAAGAACTTAGAAGGAAGGTTGAACAGAGTTGTTGATAAAATCAACAACGAAAAGAATAGGCTTGTTGTGGACTTATAGGTAACATCTCAAGATCATAAGGTGATAACCGGCCACCAAAGGAAATGATTGGATAGCTGAGAAGAATGAAGAAATGCAAAACTCCACTTCAAAAGAATACGGAGACTTAATTACACTTCGAGACGCGAGAAGAAAGATACTTGAACTCCACCAACAAGAATCTTGATGAACTCTTGAAGAATGAATTAAATCATGAAGAACCACCATGAAGAACTCCGGTGACAAAAGGATGATGAGATAGAAATGAAAGATGAAAGAGTGAGATGAGCCTTGCGGTGATTTAGATGGGGATTTCGACGACATGGCCGAGGAAATTGAACTCCGGAAAAGAAAAGAAGGAGAACACTTGGAACTAGAATTTATTCATCAGGAACAAACTCTGAAGGAAGGGATTACTTGATGATGATGAAATAAGAATAAGAATTACGTTATGCTTATCCTCATCAAATTTATTGATGATCGGATTTGGCATGCAACTTATTCTTGTTGAAAAGGATTAAGGGGAATATGGCGCAAAGCTTGAGAAAGTCTTCATGAACCACCGGTAGATTGGAAAGAACGAATGGATTGAATGATATTCAAGGAAAAAGAATCTTGAACAAACCACCGTAAAAATTCGAAAATGATTGATGAAAGAGAATGAATCACCGGAAAGAATGAGAAGAACCAATATACTAGAGGAGATTTAGATGCGAGAGAACAAGAGATCATGAGCTGATTAAAGAACACTTGAATGAAGCACCGAGATAATTGGATAACAGTAACTAGAATGTGAGGATGAAGAATTCTTCTGGAATGATGGCCTCCAGTGAAAAGAAACAGAACTCAACTCCGATATACTCCGGATAGGTAAGAAAAGAATCTCTGACAAACGGAATAATTTGGAGGATAACATGAAGCTAGAACCACAAAACTTCGAGAGAACAGACAAGATTTAAGAGGAACTCTTCTTCGGTCTTCTACTGACGACGAGAAACACCACAAAAATTATTGAGGTACTCCGGGAGAATGAAAAGCGAAGAGGTTGAGCCAACAATGAAAATGATTTGAAATTGATCTTGGAAAGGCACCAGACTGATGAAATTCATTCTTACGTCAAACTCCGAAAAGAATTAGGAATGGCTCTGGAATAATTAGAAGAGTCAGGTAAGATCCTGGGGAAAGACCTGTGGGTTAGGGCCCACTAAAAGAAAACACCGTTGGAAAGAATTGTTGAAGAGATAGATGATGCACCAGAACACTTGAAATATTTGAATGAGGTGACAACCTCGAATTAATTGGAACCCAGAAGAATCTCTTGAGATGTCTTCCGAACTCCGGAATGATAAACTGGCGAGAGGCGAACGAGCAAGGAAAACACTTGAGCCGGGGAAAATAATATAAGCACTACCGAAAATTAGAATTGAATCCGCTGGAGAAGAAAAGAGATGATGAATGTCAAACGAGACGAGAATTCACCGGTTGAGATAATTTACGAAAGACTGAAGAGGTTCCACACGAATGAAATTGATGCTCGAAAGAGACTCAGGCTCTAGGAAGAAAAGGTGGGAGGGCGGGAAAACAAAGGAAACTTGGAAGGGGGAACCGACGAATAACGAAGAGAAGACACCGGTTGAAATCATTGAGGAAAGAAAGCAAAGGCTTCACACGAGTAGGATGGATACTCGATTACGGACTCCGTTTTTGAGAAGAAAAAGGGGTGGGCGGGTGGGAAAGGAAAACAACTGAGGATTGAGAAATAACTTCGTTGAGAGCAAGCTGAGGATTGAACTTGCAAAGATGAAGAGGGTTGAGTCAACTTGATGAGAAAAGCACCGGATGAAAAGAGATGAGAGCCAATGACCGAAAAAACCAACTGCATGAACCTAAAGAAAAATTTGAAGGGGAAGAGGAGTAATTCAAAACACCTGCGTCAAGATTCCTCACCAGAGCGACAAAGGGGGCTGAGGAGTAAAAAGAATTTCTACTCTCCGATATAACTAGACTCCGAAAAAGTTTTCTTCTAGACTCGACAACGGCCAAACTACACGATAAATCAAGGTGGCTCCTAAGGTCGGCCGAGGCTCTGATACCAACTTGTCACGCCCAAGATGCGACCGTATCCTAAAGGAACTCGAAGGTCCCACCAAGGATAGAAGCGCATCTTGAAGACGCTTTTGCAAGGTGGATATCATTACATCAACATTACATAATAGTGCGGATACATCCAATACATCCAATGACACATGAATACAACAATATATCATACATAAGAGCAACATCCGACTACGGATGAAACACAAACAAAAAATCAAACGACATCCACCCTGCTAGCCCAGACTGCCGACCTGGAACCTATCCCTTGATCGAAGAAGAAGCAGAAGAAGAACTCCAAAACAAGTAAACATCGCGCTCGCGTCAAGATCATCGCATAACATGTACCTGCAACTGTTGTCGTAGTAATCTGTGAGCCACGAGGACTCGGTAATCCCATTACCATGGATATCAAGACTAGCAAAGCTTAAAGGGGTAAGGAAGGGGTAAAGTGGTGAGGTTGCAGCAGCGACTAAGCATATATGGTGGCTAACATACGCAAATAAGAGCGAGAAGAGAGCAAACGGAACGGTCGTGAAGCTAGCAATGATCAAGAAATGATCCTGAACTCCTACTTACGTCAAACATAACCCAAAACTGTGTTCACTTACCGGACTCCGCCGAAAAGAGACCATCACGGCTACACACGCGGTTGATGCATTTTAATTCGTATCTAGTGTCAAGTTATCTACAACCGGACATTAACAAATTCCCATCTGCCACATAACCGTGGGCACGACTTTCAAAAGTTTATACCCTGTAGGGGTGTCCCAACTTCTCCCATGATAAGCTCTCGCGATCAACTAAGGATATACCTTCTCCCAGGAAGACCCGATCAGTCTCGGAATCCCGGTGTACAAGACATTTCGACAATGGTAAAACCAGACCAGCAAAGCCGCTCGATGCACCGACAATCCCGATAGGAGCTGCACATATCTCGTTTTCAGGGAAAGACCGGATAGGTCAGCCTACGAGTAAAACCAGCCCACGAGTTACCCCGTGGTGGCCCCGCAGTCTGCCCGGTTCGGACCAACACTCGAAGGAGCACAGGCCCGGGGGGGGGGGGTTAAAATAAAGATGACCCTCGGGCTCTGGAAATCCAAGGGAAAAAGGTCTAGGTGAGGCAAATGGTAAAACCAAGGTTGGGCATTGCTGGAGGAGTTTTATTCAAAGCGAACTGTCAAGGGGGTCCCAATAAATCACCCAACCGCGTAAGGAACGCAAAATCTGGGAACATAACACCGGTGTGATGGAAACTAGGGCGGCAAGAGTGGAACAAAAAACCAGGCATAAGGCCGAGCCTTCCACCCTTTACCAAGTATATAGATGCATTAAATAAATAAGAGATATTGTGATATCCCAACATAATCCTGTCCACCATGGAGCAATCTTCAACTTCACCTGCAACTAGCAACACTATAAGAGGGGCTGAGCAAAGTGGTAACATAGCCAAACAATGGTTTGCTAGGAAGGGTGAAAAAGGTTAGAGGCTGACATGGCAAATTGGGAGGCTTGAAGAACAAGTGATAGGTAGCGCAGCAAAGCGATAGAACGAAGCAACTAGCATAGCAATGATAATAGTGAGATCCAGGGTCACGGTCATCTTGCCTGAAATCCTGCTAGGAAGAAGAACGAGTCCATGAAGAAGATGAACGGATGAAGCCGAACCAAGCGTAGACAAACGAATCCTCACGATCGCAACAAAACGGGAACTATCGAGAAGAAGCACACAACATGGTAAACACACCACACATAGACAAGACATGATGCACAACAAGCATGATGCATGACAAAGCTACATGGAGCTACCACTACGGGAAATAGAAGATTTGCCATCAATAATTTCTTTGCCGTCAGCATTTCATCGGGGCAGATGGCAAAGAAAGGGTTTGCCGTCATCAGCAGATGGCAAAGAATGGTTGTCGGAAAAGACTAATTTGCCGTCTGCGGTTTCTATTACAGACGACAAAGACATACTTTGCCGTCTACGTTTTTAATACAGACGGCAAAGACATACTTTGTCGTCTATGTTTTTATTATAGACGGCAAAGACTTGCTTTACTATCTGTAGAAAAATTAGCAGATGGCAAAGTACTTTGCTGTGTGTAATAGAAAATGTAGATGACAAAGACATTCTTTGCTGTCTATAATTAAAACGGCAGACGGCAAAGAAGAAACACACCTCGCGGATCGATCTCCTGGATCGATGAGGTGGCACTATCGGCACCACACATCTCTCCCTGATCTCTCTCTCACGCGGCCAGGCCCCCACCACGTTCTATCTTCCACGCACCTCACCACGTGCTCTCTCCCAACCGACCCCACCTACTTCTCTATCCCTTATCTCTCTCGTACGCAGCTCTCTCTCTCTCATCTCGTGGCAGAAACTCTCGTGCCCATCTATCTCTTTCTCTCGTGACTCCCAAGCCGCCCCGCCCCTCTCGCCGCCGGACACCACGCCACGCTCGCTGCCGCCGGCCCTGCCTCTCTCCTTCTCCCTCGAGCCGACCCCGTCCCTCATCCTCCGTCAAGTCGGCCCCATCCCCATCACCATGGGAGAGAGAACGGCGGACATGGCAAGGCGGGTGGCCGGCGGGCAGGGCAGGGTAGGGCGGCATCGTGCATGGTGGCGGCAGGCAGGGCAAGGCGGGCAGGACGACGTTGGGCAGGGCATCCAGCGGTGGCCGTGGGCAGGGCGTCCTTCTCTCCCTCCACACCTCCTCCCACCGGCAGCCTCCTTCTCTCCTTTTGCACCTCCTCCCTACGACAGCAACGTCGGCGAGCAAGCAGGGCCTCCAGCGAGGGGTGGCGGCGGGTAGAGTAGAGCGGCCGGCCCTGTTTACCTTCCCCCTCATGCGCCTCCTCCTCTCTCTCCAGCACAAGCGAGCGACCAGAGCCTCTGGCAGCGGCGTGGGAAAACAGCAATACGACTCCGGCAGCCGCGCAGGCAAACAACAATACAACCATCCGGGCGAATCCAACTCTCAAGAGACGCCGGCGGCTGGACATGTCCGGGAATCATTGCTAATAAACGTCCGTCTTACCGCATACAATGTGCCACGTCTATTTTTAATATAAAAAAAGCACTTTGTCGTCTGGTGGTTGGGCTGGATGACGGCGAAGCATGAATTCTTTGCCGTTTGTTTTAGTTTGCGTTGACGGCAAACAATTGACGACGTCCGTTAGGGTGACCGCTCTGTTAGTCTGCTTTTCTTTGTTGTCTGGTTGGTTGCGCTGACGGCAAATACAAAAAGCTGACGGCAAAGTCTTTGCCGTCTGCCCGATGAAAAGCTGACGGCAAAGAATTCGTTGCCGACTTATCTTTGCCGTTTGAGTTTGCTGTCTGCTTCCTGACGGCAAAATCTTTGCCATCTGGATTTAGGTCTTTGCCGTCTGTATTCCACAGACGGCAAATTATTGGTTTCCGTAGTGTACTAATGGCAAGAGATGATGCAAACAAGAACAACACATCAAGGAAAGTTTAAATGAGGCCGGAAACAACATATAACAATTCCGGTAAGTCCTCATATGCAAATTTCGAAATTGGTCCAGATCTGAACAAACATTAAGTTGAAGTTGTTAAACAGCAAGTTAAAGAGCACCAAGATGATCTACACGAGATTCTAGTCAAGTTACATATAAAGTTCATTTAATTCGGAGCAACGGCCTAGAAGATATGAGCAAAACAAGATAAACATGGCATTGATACAAAATGCATACAAACATCAAGCAAACACCTCAAAACAAGGATTCAACATGATAATATGAAACTACATGCAAAATCAAGAAAGTTTCATATAGAGCACACTCACAACAGAGCAACGGTTCAACACACACACATGAAACAAGTTTAAAATACAAGCTGTCCAAAAAACAGCAACTAGGCATCTTGCAAGCATCAAGACAAGATGCTACAACACCTCAACATAAAAACAAAAGGCATGGACTTGATCTACAGGTAAAGCATAACAAAACATGAACACTGAGCTATCTCCAGAAAACACTAGAACATGCTCAAAAAGACATGGCAAGATTGCAAATAATAACAGTTTACAGGCTTAGCAGAAATAATATCAGGTTGCAATGTTTAGAGCCATCAAACAACATGCTACAGGAACTTATAATGGCAATAAAAGGCATGGCATGCATCTACTAATTGCATAGAACAAAAGTCCCTTACTGACTATGATCCAAAAAGGACCAGAAGATATGACGGCACCCATGTAAACATGGCAAATGATATGACAGATTCAAACATGGCAGGAACAACGCTAAGTAGGCATGTTGGTGAGCTTGTACCACTCACCATAGAGCAATAGATGGCATGACAAGATTACAAATAGTAGGATGACATGTTTATGAAGCTAAGCATGGCAGGAGCAAGTTCATAGGGTGCATGGATCACTAGTAAAGCACATGGCAAAACTAAACTTAATGTTAACAGGCTGACAGCAACATTATTTAGCAATTTGAGAGCAAGATTACAACAAGCTAAGGCAGTCTATAATTGCAACCAGGGGCATGTATGGATAGAGAATGACATGTATAACAAAACATCCTTAGTGAACATCTCCAGATTATGCATAGAATGACTTGTAGCAGCAGGTTTATATAGCATCATGATATAGCAGATTCAGCCAAACAAAACAGCAACAACAAGTACCCTACTTAACAAGCTTGATGCACTAAGTAAGACATTGCACCTCTGTAAAGAAGGAATGATGTAGTACAAAAAACATGTAGATCTCATGCTCATAGGGTGCACACATCAAATGCAACAAAAATGACAAATCATCAAGTTATAACAGTTTCAGGAGATTAACATCATATAGCACTCTTGCAACGATGATTCGGGCATCAAGATGATCTCAAACAAGCATGGAAGAATGGAACAAAATGAACATTTTGATATATTATGCACGCAAAACGAAGCAGCACAGGTGAAATTATGATGCGATGAACATGGGTTCATAATGCACAAATCTCAGGGACTTAAGCAAAAGAAAAACAACCTCTCAGGACGGAGTTGGATGAGGTGGATCCGGGACGGGACGGTGCAGGACGGGGTTTGTTTCGAGGGGGGCTCGGTATGGGACGAGGGGATCCAGGGCGGATCCTCCCGGATCTTGCCGGACCCGAGGAGGATGACGGCGGCGACACGGGAGGGTTGACGGCGAGCGGCTGTGGAGGTCAGGGGCGGCGACTCCGGGCGGCCTCCGGCGGGTCTCGCCGGACACGAGCCAGAAATGGCCGGCGACGGCGAGGGGCTGGCTACCGCGGCTGGAGGCGGGGTGCTCGAGAACCTCCCGATCCGGGCGGCGGCGGAGCTCCCAAGGGGCGACGTCGGCGAGGAATGAGGTGGCGGGGCGGAGCGACGAGCGCCAGTGGCGGTAGAGGGGCGGCGGCCGATGAGGCCACGGAGGAGCTTGGTCGGTGGCACGGCAAAGATCGGGCGGGGGAGGCGCACGGCAAGGCGGGGCGCCGGTGATGGGCGGTTGGCGGGGCTGGATCCGGGCGGCGGCGGATCTGGGCCCGGGCGGGCCGGCCTCGGGCCCCGCAGGCCGCGGCGGCGCGTGGGACAGGCGGCGGTGACATGGCGGCGGCTGGTTGGCTGAGGCAGCAGGGAAGGTGACGTGGCGCGTCGTGATTGGTTCGGGTGAGGTGTCCGGTGGACATGTCCGGCACGGGCGGACGTGTCCGGTGGCGCGAGGATGAAGATGGCACGGGCGGAGAGTCCAAATGAGGAGCGGTTTTCGGCCACATGTTCGTGATCGAACGACCGAGATCATGGATGTGACTTAGATGGGTTATGGGCCACTTTGGAGGGGTGTTAGGCTGCAAGACAAAACAGGCTTTGCGGCTACCCGGTTAACCGTTGGAGCGTCAAACGACCTCCAAATGGCACGAAACTTGACAGGCAGACTACCGATGCTATACCAAGGCCGCGTGGCAAACCTCGGTCCGTTCCGAGAATGTTTAACACCCGCACACAAAAAGAGGCAAAAGGGGAACGCCGGATGACATAGGAATGCCGGATTGCAAAACGGACAACGGGGAAAATGCTCGGATGCATGAGGCGAACACGTATGCAAAATGAGATGCACATGGTGACATGATAAAATGCAACACGCAAACAAATGACATGGCAGACACCTGGCGCATCAAATGTGGGGCGTTACAATGGCGCTTTACTACGGAAGCTTTGAGGCCCAAAGCCCAATGGCGGATTAGGGCCCATGTGTGTAAACCGCCATGAGGCGTGTAACTTGTGTTGTAAGTTAGGGAAAGGAAGAAACCGAGCCGGACACTTGTATGAGCCGGCCTCGGGATTCTGTAGACCGGCCGGCCGTCAACCTATGTATATATAGGGACGACCCGGCGGCGGTTCAGGGACAAGAAACAGCAACTCGAGAACTAGGCAAAGCGTGTTTGCTCCCTAGTTATCGAGACCCCATAAATTCCACCACAACTGGATCGTAGGCTTTTACCTTCACCACAAGGGGCCGAACCAGTATAAACTCCCTGTGTCCTTTGTCCGGTTTAACCTCTCTAAGCTAACCTAGTCGCAATGGCTCCATGACTAAGTCCTTTCACTAGGACATCTGACATGATAGTTCCATGAAAGTTGGCGCCCACCATGGGGCAATCGCATGACGGTTTCAAGTTCTTGGAGGGCAAGTTCGAAGGATTCAAGGGATATGCATTGGGCCGGATGACTAAGAGTCATCGTGGTAAGATCTACATCGACGATGCAGGCTGGGGCCCCGACGCCGGCTCAATCGAGTACGGGTACCGGGTCCCCTTCGGAGGAATTCACGTCTTCATTAGCAAGATCGGTGAACCGGGCCCTAAGCTGGACATCTGCACCGATCTCGTCGAGACGGCTCAGCGTGCAAGCCCTGCCCGAGTTCAGCCCGCCACGAAGCATGCGTTCCTAGGATTCATCCATGGTACCGAATCTGAACCGGTATCCGATGGTGAGACAGCCGTCTATTTCGATTGTGAGTCATCCACTGGTGAGACCGAGTCATTGTATCAAGTGCAGGATGGCCTGTTCGGAGGTTGTTTCGATGGCGGCAGTATTTTGGACCCCTTTGAACCGCCAAACGGGGTTGCAATCTTCATGGCTGGCACACAGCTCACGCCTCAATCTTCAACATCGGCGGCGATGATTTCCGGATCGGCAGCTGGGGCAGGAGGCCCCTCGCGCCCGCCTGTTCAAGTCTTGTCTGGTTTGTTGTACACTTTAGCAACATTGTTGACCACCGAGGTTAATTTGGACAATCGGGATGAGCATAATGCAGAGGTCAGAAAATTGCGGGATCAGATAGCTCAGGCTAAGGAGGACATGGCCGCTGAGGAAACCAGGATGGCCGAGGAGCGGATCGCTTTGGATGCTCAGGCTCAGCAAGTTCATGCGGAGTCTTACCAGCTTATGCTGGACCAGAACGCTTCAAATGAGGTGATGAGGAGGAGGCACTAGTCTCGTCTACCGCCGGTTTACGAAGCAAGGAATCTTTTCAATACACCAGGAGCAGGAACCAATAACCCGCCCATGGTAAACCGAGTTGAAGCACCCAGGACAGGAGTACCAGATCAGCCACGCGCGATGGACCCGCCTCAGCAGAACCGTGATCCGCCACAGTACATGCCAACACCACTGGGTCACTTTCCTACCCCATTGGATAATATGATTGCTGCGGCGTCAAGATTGGCCGCCATTCCAATGGAAGGTGATTCCCCCGTGGCGGTTGAGACACGACGGGCTAGAGATTTACTCCAGACAGCAATGGTTCAGCAGCAGGCTTATTCCTACAGTTGGGACAGGATTCACTCTACCCCTCGCCCAAGCCAGAGTTACAGCAGGCATGTTGAAGGGCCAGCTGTGCCAAGCAGTGGATGGAATCATAATCCGCCACAGAGGCCTAACCCGGCAGGGGGAAGGAAGGAAGCACAGGATGTAGTGGACCAGGGACGAGCGCGCCGAGGAGCTGGATTAACTGCGCATGACATGGAGCGTCAGCTTACGCCGGTTCGTGCAACTATTACAGTGGAGCCAGGAGTTGCTTTTACCACTTCGGGGTGCCATGTCTCACACCGTCCCTACGCAATGTACGTTTACCTAAGGATTTCAAGGGTCCTCGAAAGGTACCTAATTACACAGCTGACTTACACCCCGAGTCATGGGTAGAAAGCTATGAGATGGCCATGGAGATGCTGGACATGGATGGAGCGGCGTGCGCTAAGTACTTCTGTATGATGCTAGAAGGAACAACTCACACTTGGCTAAAGAGTTTGCCCCCTAATTCTATTAGGTCATGGGACGAATTGAAGAGCCGGTTTATCGGCAACTTCAAGGATACTTGTAAGCAACTGATGTCAATTGTTGATCTGGCCGCTTGTGTTCAAGGAGAAAATGAATCAACTACCCATTGGGTGCGCCGGGTTTCTGAGATCCTACATTCATCAGACGGCATCAATGCAGATTCGGCAATTACAACATTGGAGGGCAATTGCAAGTTTAAACCTTTGAAGTTGAAGTTGGGACGGCTCAAGCGTCACTGCAATGACATGGGCACACTCATGGGGGCTCTGGTTAATTATGTTGACTCTGGTAGTACCAAGGATCCTGAGTCTGATGAGGAAAAGCCAGGGAAGGTAAAGAAGAGCGGCGACACCAAGGGGCAGTAGCCTAATCCGGCGGGCCACAGTATCAATGGTAAGTGTAAAGTGAACGGTTCAGATTTTGTGGCTAACACCAATGTACAGGGTAACACTCAGCGTCGCAGGGGTAAACCGCCCTAGCGGGGTGGAGGTATGAATTTGCAAGCGCTTGTTGAACCAGCCTCGCTCAAAGCACGGGACGAAGGAGGTTCCAACCACGCACCTCTGGAAGGATTGTTTCATTATGCGAGAGTTCAAAAACTCTGATCTTTTCCGGTATGATCAGGGTCCATCTGGCAGTTCAGGTCCCAGGTCTCATGGGCCGGGTTACGAGGAGGCGGTTCAAGCTCAGGCTTCCAGAATAACCAGGGCAATCAGAACAACCAGGGTGGTTATAATCAGCAGAATCATCAAGGGAATCAGCAACAATCGGGTTATCAGAGTCATCCGAACCAGTTGAACAGTGGGCGGTATCATGTTTTCAGCCACTAGTTTGTGCAAACACGATCAAAAGCTTCACAAAAGGGCAGTTAACACCATTGAACCGGCAGTGACTCGTTACTTGCTTTGGTCTGAGCAGCCCATTGTGTGGAGCAGAGAGGACCATCCACCCCGGGTTGATAATCCGGGTCATCTGGCTTTGGTGGTGGCACCTCTGGTTGGGGGTTATAAGTTCACCAAGGTACTCATGGATGGAGGGAGCAGTATCAATATTCTGTACTATGAAACCTTCCGTCGCATGGGGTTGGCGGATAAGAATCTTAAACCGTCAAACACTATTTTCCATGGGGTGGTACCAGGTAAATCAGCGTACCCAGTTGGTAAGATAAATTTACAGGTTGTATTTGGAGATGACCATGATTCCAGGTCAGAAACTTTAAATTTTGAGGTGGTGAAAATCCAGAGCCCATATCATGCCCTATTTGGTAGACAGGCTTATGCAAGGTTCATGGCGAGGCCCTGTTATGTTTATCTATAGCTCAAAATGCCGGGTCATCTGGGGACCATTACGGTACATGGGAGTCGTAAGATTTCTTTGGACTACGAAGAGGGTGATGCGGCTTATGCTGAATCAGTTTGTGTGGCAGAAGAGTTGAAATTCTACAAGGACATTGTTGATCCGGCAGATATGACTTCTCTGAAGAAGCCCACCACAGAGCATGACCCGACCCTGAAGTTTAAACTGGCTGATGAAACTAAACTGATTGATTTTGTTCCTGGCGATTCATCCAAGCAGTTTAGTATCAGCACTAATCTGGATCCGAAATAGGAAAGCGCGCTCATCGAGTTCATCCGTGAGAACCGAGACATCTTTGCATGGAAGTCTTCTAACATGCCAGGTGTACCGAGGGAACTCGCTGAGCACAATCTCAATATTGATCCCAAGTTTAAGCCGATCAAGCAATTTCTTCGCCGCTTCAATGAAGAAAGGCGGAAGGCTAATGGTGAGGAGGTAGCCCGGCTTTTGGCAGCAGGATTTATCATTGAGGTTTTTCATCTGGAGTGGCTGGCTAATCCGGTACTGGTGCTTAAGAAGAATGGCACTTGGCGCATGTGTGTGGATTACACGGACTTGAACAAGGCTTGTCCGGACGATCCTTTTGCTCTCCCTCATATTGATCAGATCATTGATGCTACGACGGGTTGTGAGCGTTTGAGTTTGTTAGATGCTTATTCTGGTTATCATCAGATCAAGATGGCGGTTAAGGACCAGGAGAAAACAACTTTTATAACTCCCTTTGGAGCCGTCTACTATGTGTCTATGCCCTTTAGGATCAAGAGTGCCCAGGCGACTTATCTGCGATGTGTGCAGAATTGTCTTCATACTCAAATTGGGTGCAATGTTCATGCTTATGTGGACGATATTGTGGTCAAGTCCAGAAAGAAGGAGACACTGATAGATTACTTGAAAGAGACCTTTGACAATCTTCGTGTTTATAAGATGATGCTCAATCCGGCCAAGTGCATTTTTGGTGTTCCAGCAGGCAAGCTCTTAGGTTTTCTGGTGTCTAACATGGGCATTGAAGCTAATCCGGAAAAGATCAAGGCTATTATGTGTCTGGCTAAACCGGTGTGTATCAATGATGTTCAACGTCTGGAAGGTCGTATTGCGGCCTTGACCCGGTTTATTAGCCGTTTGGGAGAGAAGGAAATCCCTCTGTATCAGATGTTGAAGAAGACATACACTTTTGTCTGGAGTAACGCTATTGATGCGGTGTTTGAGGATTTGAAGAAGCAGTTGGCCGAACCACCAGTTCTTGCTGCTTCGGTTGATAAGGAGCCGCTGTTGCTGTATTTGGCTGCTAATGCTCGGGCCGTCAGCATGGCTATTGTGGTCTAGCGCAAGGAAGCTGGGAAGGAATATCCGGTTCAAAGGCCGGTTTACTATATCAGCGAGGTGCTCATTGAGTCAAAGAAAAGATATCCGCATTGGCAGAAGCTTGTGCATGGGGTTTTCATGGTGAGTTGGAAGCTTAAGCAGTACTTTCAGGGCCACCCCATCACAGTGGTCAGTTCCGCTCCTTTGGTAGATATAATTCAGAACAAGGAGGCAACTGGCCGGATTGCTAAGTGGGCCATTGAGATTGGACCGCGCGGATTGAAATACATGCCTCGGACAGCTATCAAATCCCAGGCACTTGTGGACTTCATCAATGACTAGACAGAGCTGCAGGCACCGGAAGACAAACCAGATAACACATACTATACTATCCACTTCGACGGGTGCAGGCAATTGGAGGGCTTGGGGGTATGAGTTGTCCTTACTTCCCCTCGAGGTGATAAAATTTGTTATGTTCTCCGCTTAATGTTTCCTTGTACTAACAATGCAGCTAAGTACGAGGCCTTGCTTCACGGTCTTCGAGTGGCTAAGGAAATGAACTTAAGCCGGGTACGATGCTTTGTGGACTCTGATCTGATGGCTCAGCAAGTTTCTGGTACTTGGGATTCTAAGGATCCACTCATGGCGGCTTACAGACGAGAGGTAGGTATTGTTGCTGGTCACTTCAAGGGGTATCAGGTTGAGCACATTGATCGGTGCAAAAATGAAGCCGTAGATGATTTAAGACGGCTGGGGTCTCAGCGTAAACCGGTGCCGCCCAATACCTTTCTGGATGTTTTGCGTAACCCGTCGGTTAAGTTGCCTACAGAGGAGGAACTCGCTATTCCTGACCCAGGGGCTCAATTGCTGGCCGCTTTGCATATTATTCCGGATTGTACGGTTCCATATTTGGCATATATGAACCGGGGCGGGTTACCAGAAGATGAAGTTTTGGCCAGACAGATAATCCGTCGGTCCAAGTCCATGGTTATTCACAATGGCGAGTTACACCACTGCAGTGTCTCGGGTGTGTTCCAGCGCCGTGTTTCCCCTGAAGAAGGCCGTGAGATTCTGCGTGAGATCCACAAAGGAGACTGTGGTCACCATGCCGGTTCAAAGTCCTTGGTTGCTAAAGCTTTTCGTCACGACTTCTATTGGCTGACGGCTGATGTTGATGTTGACGACTTGGTGAAACGGTGCGACGCTTGTCAGAAATTTTCATGCCGAGCTCATGTTCCGACTCAAGAGCTAAGGATGATTCCAATCACTTGGCCAGTTGCTAGTTGGGGGCTTGACATGGCAGGACCTTTTAAGCGGTCCAAAGATAAGAAGACCCACCTAATTGTGGCAGTTGATAAGTTCACTAAATGGGTTGAGGTGGAGCCAGTAAGCAAGTGTGATGCAGCCACGGCGGTTCAATTCATAAAGAAAGTGATCTTCCGCTTCGGTTTTCCACACAACATCATCGCGGATAATGGCACGAACCTCTCCAAAGGTGAGATGGAGGACTTCTGTCAAAGAGAGCACATCCGACTTGATGTGTCATCAGTGGCCCACCCCCAGTCTAATGGTCAAGCTGAGAGAGCTAATCAGGAAATCTTAAAGGTATCAAGCCCCGGCTTATGGTTCCTTTAAAAAGGACGCTGGGTTGTTGGGTGGAGGAATTACCTTCTGTGTTATGGAGCATAAACACCACCCCAATCGATCTACGGGTTATACACCTTTCTTCATGGTTTATGGGGCAGAGGCGGTACTCCCAAGTGATATTCGTCATGACTCGCCCCGGGTTGCCAATTATGTTGAGGCGGACAATGAGTGAGGGAGTCCTGGATTAGGGGGTGTCCGGATGGCCGGACTAAGACCTTTGGCCGGACTCCCGGACTATGAAGATACAAGATTGAAGACTCCGTCCCGTGTCCGGATGGGACTTTCCTTGGCGTGGAAGGCAAGCTTGGTGATATGATATGAAGATCTCCTCCCATTGTAACCGACTCTGTGTAACCCTAGCCTCTCCGGTGTCTGTATAAACCGGAGAGTTTTAGTCCGTAGGACGAACAACAATCATACCATAGGCTAGCTTCTAGGGTTTAGCCACCCCGATCTCGTGGTAGATCTACTCTTGTACTACCCATATCATCAATATTAATCAAGAAGGAGTAGGGTTTTACCTCCATCGAGAGGGCCCGAACCTGGGTAAAAACATCGTGTCCCTTGTCTCGTGTTACCATCCGCCTAGACGCACAGTTCGGGACCCCCTACCCGAGATCCGCCGGTTTTGACACCGACATTGGTGCTTTCATTGAGAGTTCCTCTGTGTCGTCGCCTTTAGGCCCGATGGCTTCTTCGCTCGTCAATCGCGATGTGGTCTGGGATGAGACTTTTCTCCCCGGACAGATCTTCGTATTCAGCGGCTTTGTACTGCGGGCCAACTCATTTTACCATCTGGCGTAGATCGAAAGCTATGCCCCTGACCATCAGGTCAGTTTTGGAAGCTTAAACTACACGACTGACATCCACGGGGACTTGATATTCGACGGTTTCGAGCCACGACCGGGCGTGCCGCACTGTCTCGATGGGCATGATCTAGCTCTGCCGCCAGACAACACCCAGAGTGCCGCTCAGGTGTTCACTCCGACCATTAGCTCAGAGCCGACTGCGCTAGCCAGGGACGGATGGTTGGACGCCACCCCAGGAGCCGCAATCTCTGCGGCGATAGAGCCGAATACCAGCCTAGTCCTTTGCAAGGCCCGTGAATCCAAGGTGCCGGACTCCGTTCCGGACTCTGAATATTCTGCACCCCTTTCGATCAAACCCGATTGGGCTCAGATCATGGAGTTCACTGCCACGGACATCTTTCAGCACTCGCCCTTTGGCGATATCCTAAATTCGCTAAAGTCTCTCTCTTTGTCGAAAGAACCCCGGCCGGACTACAGTCGGGGTGGTTGGGATGTGGACGACGAAGTTCAAACCCCACCCACCACCCACTTGATAGCCACTGTCGACGATCTAACCGACATGCTCGATTTCGACTCCGAAGATATCGATGGTATGGACGCCGATAAAGGAGACAATCAAGAACCAGCACCTATAGGGCGCCGGAAAGCCACCCCATCATACGATGTATGCATGGTGGACACAGACAACAGAAACGACAACGAGGACCAAAAGGATGCGGCGAGGGATTGCTCTCCCGAAAAGCAATCAAAGCGGCGGCGTAAGCGCAAGGCCAAGCCCCACCTCGACAAAGACCCAACCATAGAGCAGGGTGAATCAACGGACAATGAACATGCCGTTGAGCATCCATCCAAACAGGGCGGACAATCCGAACAACCAATCCCCGGGAAAGATAATAGCCCGGACGACCTCACACCAGACAAATTGCTGGAACATCAGAACCTCCACCAAAGGCTCGTTGCCACTGCACGTAGCCTGAGAAAGCAGAAGCGGAGGCTCAAGATAGCGGAAGATGCACTGAGGATCAGATGGGCAAAGTACTCAATACCGCACACAAGTACGGCCGTAGTCGCCACACAAAAAGAGCTATCCGAAGTGGAAACTACTACCAGAATTTGATGAAGAGGCCATAAAGCCCCCACAATCAAGAAATAAGGAAGCCACAAGGTCGGATAGACGACCCTACGATCAATCTCACGCATCAAAGGACGCCGCACTCAATATGGTGCGTGATCCGTCCAAGAATTCGCATTAGAAAACTGGCCCAACTAGATCCATGTATAGGCCAAGAAAGCAAGCTCCAGTGAGTGATGCAATGCGAAAAATACCCGAACACCGTGGCACGCCTAAATACAGGGGCGCCGCACACACCCTATGTTTTACCGATGAGGTGCTGGACCATGAATTCCCAGCCGGATTCAAGCCAGTGAACATAGAAGCATACGACGGAACAACAGACCCTGGAGTCTGGATCGAGGACTACATCCTCCACATACACATGGCCAGAGGAGACGACCTCCACGCCATAAAATACTTACCCCTTAAGCTCAAAGGACCAGCCCGGCATTGGCTTAAAAGCCTTCCCCGGAAGTGGGGAAGTGCTTGAGGATGCTTTTTGGGAAAATTTCAAGGGACCTATGTCCGATCGCCGGATGCAGATGACCTGAGTCATATAACTCAGCAGCCCGGAGAGTCAGCCCGGAAACTCTGGAAAAGATTCCATATAAAAAAGAATCAGATAGTCGACTGTCCGGACGCAGAGGCCCTAGCAGCTTTCAAGCATAGCGTCCGAGACGAATGGCCCGCCAGACACCTCGGCCAAGAAAAGATGCGAACAGTGGCCGCGTTAACAAGCCTCATGACCCGCTTTTGTGCAGGAGAGGATAGCTGGTTGGCGAGAAGCAGCACAAGCGACCCGAATACGCCCGAACCCAGAGATGGGAACGGGGAGCCGCGCCGTAACAAATAACCGCGCCGGATAAAGGACAACATCCTAATGAGCACGGCAGTAAATGCCGGATTCAAAAGCTCTCGGCAAAATCAGAAAAAGCCGCCCCCCAAAGACGATAGGGACGAGCTATCCAACCTCAACAAAATTTTGGACAAAATATGTCAAATCCACAGCACTCCGGGGAGACCTGCAAACCATACCCACAAAGATTGTTGGGTCTTTAAGAAGTTCGGCAAGCTCAACGCCGAACACAAGGGGCTCAACACACCAAGCGAAGATGACGATGCACCCCACAAGTAGAACACCGGAGAACAAAAGAAGTTCCCACAAGAAGTCAAGACAGTAAATCTACTTCATGTGACAAAAGGGAAGAGCAGAACGGCACCTACGAAGACACGCGCCGTACAGCCAGCCCCGGAGGAGCAACCCCACTGGTTGTTACAACCAATCACCTTCGATTATCAGGATTACTCCAGAGGAGACCAGAACGCAGGCTGGACTGCCTTGGTCGTAAATCCAATTATTAACGGACTCCAATTTACAAACGCCCTTATGGACGGCGGCAGCGACTTGAACCTGTTATATCAGGACACAGTCCGCAAACTCGGGGTAAACCCAGTTATAATAAACCTCGGCAACACTTCCTTCCAAGGAGTAACGCCATGCCCGGATACCTCAAGTATGGGTTCCCTTACGTTAGAAGTCACGTTCGGATCACCCGACAACTTCCAAAGCGAAAAGCTAACATTCCACATCGCCCCATTCGTAAGTCGCTATCAAGCACTACTGGGACGTGAAGCTTTTGCCCGCTTTAATGCAATACCGCATTACGCATCCCTTACACTCAAAATGCCCGGCCCAAAGGGCATCATTTCATTACAGGGGAACACAAATTGACCCCCAAAGTACGGGCAAGGGTGCGGCTGCCTAGACAGCCACCCACAAATCCAACCCTACTATCCCGGACACGGCCAGACGGGTCCGGCGTCAACATGCTTAATAACCGCATACCCCCGTGCAAGGGGCTCCGTGTGCTCACGCCCGGAGACAATACGGCCCACCTCCTACTCCAACTATATTTTATTTATTTCGATATAGGTTTCTTGCACGCTTATTTTTTTACTAAGTTCCTCTCTTTCACAGACGAACATTGTGCTACGCCCGTACAGGATATGGCACAACAGAGACACATGTGCAGACGTGCAGCAGGGACCCGTTTCAAGGATTCTTTTCAGATTAAGACCCTGCATAAACCTTTTTTACTGTCTCTTGTTGATAACATCCCCCGGTTTTCTCTATAGCCGAGGAGGAGGCTGGCGTCTTGGCATGTGGCCACGCCAGAATTTTTGCACATACCTGGACACTAGGGGCTTTTTTACCAAGGGCTCTATTTCGGCCCGTCTTCATAAAGACCGAATACCTTAGGGAGTGTTCGGCGTCGCGAGTTTGCCCGGCTCCTGTGTTTTGCTGCCTTACATTCCGTTATATCGGCTAACGCGACACCAGGAGAACTACTGCGATTGTGCCCCGGTTCGGCCAGGTGAGCACCTCAGTAGAGAAAGCCGAAAACTGACTGTCATGATATAGCGAGAGACTGGTCAACCACTCGATGACTTTCGGAATCTTTAGGATTCCCCCGCATTAACGAAGGGCCGCTTCCCGGTCAGGCACACTCGCGCCCCGAATTCGGGCGAGCGCAGTGCCCCTAGGGGCTATTCAGTAGCCCCACTGTCAAACTCCTATGGCTAAGTGAAAGTGATAAAGCATTATAGTCCGGTTGCCTAGTTCACCGCGTCACCACCTCCTTTGTAGGACCAAGACGTTGGATTAAGTGTGAAAAGGCGCCTTTTTGCGAACACCCCCGCATTCTATGCATGGGGGCTGAAGCCAATGACTGCCATCTTTCAGGTTATAAACAAATATATACATTAAACGGCCGCACAGGAGGCATCATGATTCTTGCAAGCACAAGTATAAAAAGCTTTTTTCATAAAAACAAAATTCGTTTTACAAATAGAATAAGCTATTCGAATACAACATCCTTCGAGCACTGCGACTCTATTATATAAGCGCCAAGAAGAACTTCCTCAAAATAGTGCTTGGCAGGTACTTGGCTTTCGTCCGAATCCTGGGACGCAACAATACTAGCCTTCATATCTTCCCAGTATGTTTTGACACGGGCAAGAGCCATCTGTGCGCCCTCTATGCACGCCGACCTCTTCATTGCATCAGCATGCGGCACCGAACCAAGGAACTGCTGCACCAAGCCAAAATAACTCTTCGGCTTCGGCTTCCCCGGCCACAGACGACTCGCAACATACCTCATGGCGAGTCCGGATAATCTGTTCAGCTCCACCCAGGCGGCTAAACGGTCGGATACTGACAGTGGGCGTTCCGGATTGTGGTACTACGACCAAAAAAGCTCTTCCAATTCATGGTCACCTCGGCTGCAGAAGTGTTCGTTCGCGTCCGCCGCACTTGCGGCCTAATCCAGATAAGCGTTTTCCGCACTCCACTGCCGGTCTAATGGAACATACTTGGGGTCTCCGAACTTCATCCGCAGCATATAAGGCTTTCTAGCCGTGATATCTCCAGCCTGACGCAGCTCCTCCTTCATCGCTCTCATGGCAGAGCGAGTATCCTTGGCTTCGGCAGTGATCTTTTCAAGG
This sequence comes from Triticum dicoccoides, assembly GCF_002162155.2. Classification (NCBI taxonomy): domain Eukaryota; kingdom Viridiplantae; phylum Streptophyta; class Magnoliopsida; order Poales; family Poaceae; genus Triticum; species Triticum dicoccoides. Next base: position 134,204,553 of record NC_041383.1, on the reverse strand, counting down.
TCCTTTTGAGCCGCCCTACCTTCTTGTTCAAGAATTTTACAGCGGTCGGTAGCGTCCTTCAATTTTATGGCCATCTCGGCTATTTCCTTCTTGCTCTGGCAGTGAGCAGCTTGTTCGGCTCTTAGCTCTTCAGCCGCTTTAACGGCAGCCACATCACTTTTCCTTGCTTGCTCCTTGGCTCAGGCAAGTTCCGCCCGAAGGTTCTCCACGGCAGCAGCACCATCTAAATAAAAAATATATATATAAGGCCCGACCATCAAGCTCCTATTACTGGGTGTCTTTTGAACTTACCTTGAGCCTCGTCTAGCCGCTTATTTACAAGCGCGATGTCGGCATCTGCTACGTCAAGTTGCCGCTTTAGTTCGGCAGATTCATCAGTCCGGCTAGCCACCGAACGCCTCGCCACCTTCATAGAATAGGCGACATATTATACCTGGGGTTATGATCCTCTGTGCGCCGTCACTCGTGACGACACACAAAGTCTCAGGGGCTACTATTCATACAGGGCACATTTAATATGCGGCTCTACCAAAAGGTACACCTTTTTACATACCTCAAAGCCTGTTAGTAAACTCCTGGCAGCCTCGTACAATCCGCTTTCCGCGGATGAAATCCTTCCAATCACCGTATCCATCAACATACGGCGTTCTTTTGAGATGGACGCCCTACCAAGCAGATCCTCCAGCCCCTCCGCCGGCACGCAAGAGGGTGCCGGACTACTCTGACGACCTTTTCCAGGGTCCGGACTTGAAAAACCCCTCCGGGACGATACCTCGGGGTCGCCAGCCTTGTGAGACGGTGGAACAAGGGGAGGCGTTTCGCTCTCTATCATCTCTGGACGAAGATCCCCTGAAGATGAGCTCTGCTGAGAAGGGTTGAGATCCGAACTGCAAAATAATGTTTCGGTTATTTTCCTCAGGAATAAAACATGAGTGTGATTCATTATGGAACCCCTCCCTTCACTTACGCCTCGGGGGAGAGTGGGTCCCCTTTAGGGGGCGATTGGGGTGGGGCGTTCTCCGGTGCTGAACCCTCTGACAAAGATTTCTTTCCCCGTTTTGAGTTTATCACCTCCGGGTCTTCAGAGGCAGCCCTTTTCTTTCCCTGGTCGGGAGAATTTTCGATTCTTCCCTTCCTAACGGCCTCCTTCGTGGAGGCGGTAGCTCCTTGGGTCCCCCCTTCGCCTTCCGCCAATGACGCGACCTCCAGCATCCTAGTCAGCATGGGATTCAGCACGGTCTCGGGCAGGGGGGGCTGGACACCTGATAAGCTTTGCCTTCGCCATCCACTCATGTTCGAAGGACAACTCTACTAAAGGGTAGATTTGATAAAAATATGGATGGTGTATCCAAATACGGGGCTACTTACTTTAGCATCCGGGTGATTGCAGCTCAGACCTGTGTCCTTGGATAAATCCGGACACCTTGTTTGTGATCCGAAGAACAATTTGTACATCTCCATGGGTGTCATTCCCATGAAATGTTGTAGGACTCGTGGTCCCTCCGGATTGAACTCCCACAGGCGGAGAGGTCGACGTTTGCAGGGCAGTGTGCGGCGAATCACCATGACTTGCGCCAGTATGATCAAATTGATATCTCTCTCTAGAAGATCTCGAATACGGCCCTGCAGCAAGGGGACGTCTTTGGGCGGCCCCCAGATAAGTCCTTCATTAACCCATGACGCCAGCTGTGGTGGGGGACCCAAGCAAAAAGTAGGTGGTGCCACCCATGTGGTACCCCTAGGGGCTGTTATGTAAAACCAATCCCGTTGCCATAAGCCGAGCTCCTCTTGAAAAGAGCCTTCGGGCCATGGAGCATCGTCCATCTTGCTTATTATAGCCCCTCCACACTCAGCGTGCTGCCCTCGATCATTTTCGGTTCCACTTTGAAAGTTTTTAGCCACAATCCGAAGTGAGGGGTGATATGGAGGAAGGCCTCGCACACGACAATGAATGATGAGATCTGGAGGATGGACTCCGGAGCTAGGTCGTGGAACTCCAGCCCGTAGTAATACATAAGCCCCCTCACAAAGGGATCGATCGAGAAGCCTAGCCCCGAAAGGAAGTGAGATGCGAAGACCACGCTTTCACCGGGCTGGGGAGCGGGAACCGCTTGCCCTTGAGTAGGCAGTCTATGCAAGATTTCGCTGGTTAGATACCTGGCATCTCTTAGCTTTCGCACATCTTCTTCCGTAATGGAGGAAGGCATCCACCGGCCCTGTAGGTCGGAGCCGGACATCTTCAAAGGTCCGAAGCGCCTAAAACTAGAGCTTTGGGTGTTGGAACTCGAAGCGAGGGGCGGATTTGATTGGTTTGAGAAGAAGGGAGCCGGGCCTTGGTTCCTTTATAAAGGAGGTGAATACCAAGAACCCTCCCCGTAACCGTTTGAGACTCGCTTTCAATTAGGGAGTCATACCTAAGTCACGGTTGGGTTACCCACGCCCATATTGATGAGAATCCCGGAATAAGGGGACACGATCTCTGCTTTGACAAGACGTGCCAAGGAAACCGCCTCGCTAAACGCGCTGAGCTGGAACAATAAAATGAATAAAAGCCTGGCCGTGGCATGATGTCACGCCGCGGAATACATCAGCAGATCCGATTAACGCAAATATTATTCTCTCTATGGTGGAATGTGGAACTTATTTTGCAGAGCCGGACACTACCCTGGTGTTCAACATCTTCTATGAAATATTCGGAGGAGGAACCCGCCTTGCAATGCCGAAGACAACTTGCGTGCCGGACTCGTCATCATTGAAGCCTGGTTCAGGGGCTACTGAGGGAGTCCTGGATTAGGGGGTGTCCGGATGGCCGGACTAAGACCTTTGGCCGGACTCCCGGACTATGAAGATGCAAGATTGAAGACTCCGTCCCGTGTCCGGATGGGACTTTCCTTGGCGTGGAAGGCAAGCTTGGCGATGCGATATGAAGATCTCCTCCCATTGTAACCGACTCTGTGTAACCCTAGCCCTCTCCAGTGTCTATATAAACCGGAGAGTTTTAGTCCGTAGGACGAACAACAATCATACCATAGGCTAGCTTCTAGGGTTTAGCCACCCCGATCTCGTGGTAGATCTACTCTTGTACTACCCATATCATCAATATTAATCAAGCAGGAGTAGGATTTTACCTCCATCGAGAGGGCCCGAACCTGGGTAAAAACATCATGTCCCTTGTCTCCTGTTACCATCCGCCTAGACGCACAGTTCGGGACCCCCTACCCGAGATCCGCCGGTTTTGACACCGACAATGAGAAAGCACGTCAAGAAGCACTGGACCTGTTAGATGAAAAACCGGACATGTCATTGGCTCGTTTGGCGGTTTATCAGCAAGACCTGCGGTGTTATCACAGCCGCCGGGTTAAAACAAGAACCTTTTAAGAAGGCGACTTAGTGCTCCGGCTCATCCAGGATCAGACCGACATGCACAAGTTATCCCCACCTTGGGAAGGTCCCTTTGTGGTCAGCAAGAATCTGCACAATGGATCATACTACGTCATCGACGTTCGAGAGCACAAAGACTCACGCAAATCGGAGGAGGAGACCCGTCGGCCGTGGAACATCGCTCATCTTCGGCCTTACTACACCTGAGCCATAGGCTCCTCTTATGTACATATTTTGACAATGTATATATTATGATCAATATAATAAACCGGCATCCTTGCTATAAGAAGGGCCTCTGCTGTTTTTTCTAATATTTCTTGGTTACATGGGGGCTTCAGCCGACAAAGCGTACTTCTGTCTATTAATCTGGCTATCACACCACAAACAAAGCTTGGGAGCTTCGCACTCAAGGGGCCAAAGAGAGTCTTGTTGCTAAGCACAGCTCAAACATAGGCACCCATTGAGCACAACTCAAAAAGTTACTTGGGGGCTCTTTGTGCAAAGCAACAAAGAGTTTGAAAGGACCCTTGTAATAGGCTATCGAGCCAGGCTTGGAAGCCAGGTGTATTCACCTAAAACCCCGGGTTAACCTGCCTTCATCAAGTAAGCCACTCCTTCCAAGTAATCCTGGTTTAACCCGCCGGACGTTTGACAAGTCAATCTTACATAGACCCTAAACTTGTGAAATTTAAAACAACGATTGGTTAATTGGAGGCCCATCTTGAAAGGCTTTGCAAAACGGTTTAACTCAGCGGCCTGGCAGCCCATGAAAAGCCTCGAATTTGGGCCTGGCAGCCCTTGAAAAGCCTCAACTACACGATTTCATTTGCCTTTGTCTGTCAAGATTTTTTCTCTTTTTATAAGGTTTTATGTTGAACCGGCGTCTATTGTCCCGGCATGACTATAAGTCATCAAATTAACTCGGTGTTTGTTAACCCGGTTTGGCTTTCAGCTACAAGTTGTTAGACCAGATTCAATTATAAACCGGTGATTGTTAACCCAGTCTGGCATTGACTATACGTCGCCAGGGTGATCATCTGGTGTTTATCATAACCTGGCATGGCTTCTTATACACCAGCATAGCTTGGTGGGGGTTATTAACACTCAAGATTTTGGTTATCACCCTTACTACAATCATGTTGGTAAACTAACGATATGATTCAATATCACAGGTATGATTTATTTCATATTTTGATATCCTTACAGCCTTGGTTATAAACCGGGCTTTATATTGGGCTTTATGACCCGTCTGACGATAAACCGCCAGGACAATTTTTTATGTGCAGAAACAGGCATTCATGAAATTGTTAAGGCACATAAGCAAGCACAGCAACAGTCATGACGGATTAAACAATGGCATGCAGCACTGTACGATGGCAGTCGAACAAAGTATTTCAAACTAGCCTATTACAAGGCGCTTTGATGCCCAAAAGAATAATTGACTGTTGCACAGGATGCACTCTGCGAAAATAAAGTCGGCTGCGGGATTATGATTCATCACCAGGCTGACATGAAGTTGATGGATGGTCTTGCGCCGGTTCAGCCTCCTCCTCCCCACCTAGTGGGTAGAAGCCAATATTTGCCCAGTCAATTCCAGACAAAGCTCGGAAGACAACTTCATCTCTTATAAGGTCTTCTGGTTCAATATCAGGGGCATAAGTGTGCTTACGGATTGGTGGGATTAGATTTTGGGCTTCATAAACCGATGCATCGATCCGTCTGTTGTCTTCATCATAGACTGATCGGTGGAAAGACAAATCAGTTTCTTCGGCCAATCTACTTGCAAGTGGGCACATCTCTTTTGTCAAGGCTTTAAGGGCGTCGTTGTTAAATTCCGATCCGTCTTCTTTTTGGCTAGGATAGCCATTTGCAATGTCTTCCGGAACAAGATTAGCTATCCAAGCCTTAGCCCGAGTCAATGCAGATAAAGCGCCCGCCCTTGCAGCAGATCTCTTCACCTCTTCCAGCTAGGCAGGTGTCATGGATAACTTAGCCAATGTGTCCTTGATTAATGTTGGTGGTGGTTTGTTGTACGAGGCTGTGCGGATGACCCGTTGAGCACTGGTATAAAGCTGCTCTATCAAGGTATAGGTAGCCTTCAATTTCTTCCGCATATCCGAGCCAAGATGAGCAACACGACTAACTGCAACGGTTGAAGAAATTGCTGTTAAATTGGCAGTGTCAAAAATATTTAAGGAAAAGCAGAAGAAGAGTACTTACCAAAGATAGCAGAACTCATAGCATTGATTTGCCGCTTTAAGCTACTCAACTCTTCCGTCACCGGTTTAAGTACCGCTTCAGCATCCTTCGCCCGTTTCAACAAGTTGGATTTTTCAGTCTCCCAGCCTGCTCGCTCGTTCTTGAAGCCATCCTTCAATTGTTCCATGGATGTTAAAGCGCCCTTCAATTCATCTTTGGCTTTGGAGGTTTCGATTTGCTGGGACTTGATGTTTTCCTGGAGGTCGGCGATTTGAGAATCCTTGTTGGTTAAGTCATCCTGCAAAAGACAGATAATAAATTGGTAATACTTTTTCAAAGTCCCAAGCACATAACAAGTTATCCATGTTAAAGCTAATGCAGATTGCTTCTTCCTAACTACTATTTTCAAGTCCCAAGGCTCAATACAAGTATTAATCTCGGCACTTGGGGGCTAATGCTTAATTGATCAGATAAACCGGATGTGAAGGGATTCAACCAGGATAAGCTTTACAACAGGAAGTACCAGTTCATCTTCAAGAGATAAACCGGCCCTTGGGGGCTACACAGTTGAAGTCTTTCTTATCAAAGTCCCGGTTCATCTTCAAGAGATAAACCGGCCCTTGGGGGCTAGACAGTTGAAGCCTTTCTTATCAAAGTCCCGGTTCATCTTGAAAAGATAAACCGGCCCCTGGGGCTACACTAGAGTTGACATAAAGCAAAGGAAAAAAATTATGAAACATTTGAACAGGAATTACCTCATAGCGTTCCTTCATCAAGTTAACTAAACCGACCTCGTAATCACGACTTGTATATAGGCGGTTTAGATATCCAGAGTGGAGTTCCTGAGCATTGAGGTGAGCACAGCTATATAAGTTTGTTTTCCACTTGCCCTTGTCCACAGCAGAGAATTCTTCCTTGGCATTGTGCTTTGATAAAGCGACAGGATTGCCAGGAGCAGTGTGACCAACACCGTTGATTACTACATCATATGTTATGCTATCGACAATCTTGTCTTGGCTTGCTGGATTGGCAGTTGGGCTTGCTGGACTGGTAGTTGGGCTTGGCAGATTGGCAGCCGGGCTTGGAGGATCAGCACGATGACTAGTGGGATTAGTTTCTGGCGGATCAACGAAGGTATCCTAATCCTGTGGTACCGGATCATCGAGAGTAATGTCAGCATTTTGGTCAAGAGTCTCTGAGGTCTTCTCCGATTCAGTAGCCGGATTATCATCAGTTGGAATAGTTTGCTTGGCTTTCTTGCTAATTCTGGCTTTGGCACTGAAAAGAGTAAAGTACAGAGATTAGTACAGTAAACCGGAGCAAGGTATAAAAGTAAGTCTATCATGCTTACCCAGGAACAGTCTTGAGTGGAGGCATCTGTGTGGTTGATGAATCGCCAGAGGACGAATTGGAAGTTCCCTGATAATTCAAATCAGACAGATTAAGCGGATATCAGAAGTAACCCGCCTTGGGATAAAAAATGTTAGAAGTACAAGAGACCTATGGTCGGCGTTTTCGAACCAGGGTATCCGGTAAACCGGAGGAGGTAACTTGTTGGCAACTGTGCCTGGTCGTGCTACGAGCTTCATGTTGTTGTGTCTTCAAAGAAAAGTGCGGATCCAAATAAGCGAGAGGATGTGAACGTTTTACTTTCCGGACTGTGCGACGGAGTTTTTGTACTGGGACATGATCTGAATCGGAAGAAAGGGAAATTACCTTTATATTGTCAGCGCGGCTGGCTTCCGCGTCATCCTGATAAGGATCATTGTCAATAAGGTGCATTAGAAATGAACCAAGAGAATCAAGTTCTACCTCTGATTCCGAGTCATCAACATCTTTGGCCGGATCAGGAGACTTGGCGGTTCTCTTCTTGGCTGGCCTGTTTGTGACCTTTGTTTTCACACGAGGTGCTGTCACCGATTTGTCTTTTGGCTTTGCCAATTTATCTTGAGGATTCCTTTTCCAAAACGGATCATTGCCCTACAAAGATAAACAGAAGGCCATCAGAAAATATCAAAAGGGGGCGGATTAAAGCAGAAGGATGCAATTCTTACAGCTAGCGGTTTGTTGGAGGCGCAAAAGGGACGCAACCCAGTTTTGCTGCATTCCAATATCGATTCATCCAACATCTTTTTTACAGCTTCAGTAATCTCTTCATCAGTTAATTGTATTTCGGTGTGCCGTTGGGGGTCCTTGACATTCCTAGAATATTCGCACATTAAACCGGTGCGACGGCTTAAGGGTAAGATACTCCACGAAACCCAGCAACGGACCAGGTCAATACCGGTTAAACCATTTGTCATGAAAGCACGGATCTTAGATATTTGTGGGGCATATTTTGATCGTTCCCGGGCAATAAGCCGTTGTGGCAATGGATGTTCATTTTTGAGGCGGTGAGCACGATAACCCGGCAGAGGATTTTCACTATCAGGAGCAGTATTCCGGCAGTAAAACCACATCTGGTTCCAGTCCTTAGGGTGGCTATGATGTTTGGCATGAGGAAAATTGACTTCTTTCCTTTTTTGAATCACACCCTGCCAAGTTCAGTGTTGGGGCCGTTACTAAATTCAGTACGACGGTTCAAGTGAAAGAAGTCTCTGAAAACTTAAACGGTCGGTTCTTCCTGCAGGTAAGCTTCACAAAACACTTGGAAATTACAAATGTTGGACACAGAGTTAGGTCCAATGTCTTGAGGGCGGAATTGGAAGCTGGCAAGTACATCACAGAAAAGTTTTGATCCGGGAGGGCTAAACCCTCGGTCCAGATGGTGTACAAACACAACTACTTCTCCATCCTAAGGTTCAGGAGGATTTTCAGTACCCAGGACCCTCCAATGAATGGTTTCTTTCTTCGCTAAACCGCCAGTTGGAACATACCCTTCCAGTTGTTCTTCAGTAACCCGGGAACGGACCCAATTGCAAGCGGAAAACTGTTTGGCCATTATTGATGACAAGCTGTAAAAGAAGTTCAAATGCCGGTTCACGGTTCAAAATTGATATGCATAAACTGGCGTCAGGCCGGGGGATGGAGTCAATCAGAGCATACGTGCACGCTAAACCGGATACTAATGTTCAGGTAAAATTGGCGGTTTAAGAGAGGGCTAATGGTACCTGGCAGATTATCATTTTCTACATGTTAAACCGCCTACAGTGGAAGAAACAGATCTGAAAATTACTAAGTACTTCAGAAACAGGTTTCACAAGTTGGCGTTATAATTTTGGATCTACCGCAGGTCAGAAAAGGAGACAAGTTTTTAACCTAAAATCGCGACAGCAGAGGAACACATATGTACAGATGAGATCTTATGCAAAGAAGGGTATCTTCCATGATTAGAAAGAGGTGCTAAACTATTGTTGCTTGCCTTTATTATCAGATTCAAATGAAACCACACGATCTAGAAGGGGGAAAATGAGGAACGGTGAAGAACACTAGCGGAAGTCCTAATGCAGATTTGTTATAGGAGAAGAAGCACTTACTGGCGCTGATTGAACAGCGGTGGGGGCGTCGCGTTTCTCTGGTACGTTCAGGTCGATGCAATGGCCGGTGGTGATGCAGAGCTTGAAGGTCGAGGGCGGCGGCCGAGCTTTAGGGCTTCAGCGTCGCGAGGAGGAAGAAGATGCGAAGAGGCACGAACGGGGAAGGAAAAAGACCGACTGGTCCTATTTATAAAGCAAATAGATAAGTAGGCAGGCGCGGGAATCAAGGAGCCCAAAACGGAGAATGGGGAACATCTGTCACCTCGGTCTTCGGAGATCAATTAATAAATGGAAATATTTATGGGTTTTTTACGCCGATGACATCATGCCGGTTTATGGCGATTCTAGAAGATGACGTCACGGCGGTTTACAATGTCAACACAGAGATGTTCAAATCAGAATTTCGCTAAGTTGAAGATTGACATGAACAAGTTCAAACCAATCTGGGGCCTAATGTTGGGGATATGACTACTGAGTATAAACCGCCCAGGAGGGGCCGGATTATACCCACAAGGAGTCATCTGTATAGAAGACTATGAAGATGAAGACTATGGCGCTTTACTACGAAAGCTTAGAGGCCCAGAGCCCAATGGCGGATTAGGGCCCATGTGTGTAAACCGCCATGAGGCGTGTAACTTGTGTTGTAAGTTAGGGAAAGGAAGAAACCGAGCTGGACACTTGTATGAGCCGGCCTCGGGATTCTGTAGACCGGCCGGGCGTCAACCAGTGTATATATAGGGACGACCCGGCGACGGTTCAGGGACAAGAAACAACAACTCGAGAACTAGGCAAAGCGTGTTTGCTCCCTAGTTATCGACACCCCATCAATTCCACCACAACTAGATCGTAGTCTTTTACCTTCACCGCAAGGGGCCAAACCAGTTTAAACTCCCTGTGTCCTTTGTTCGGTTTAACCCCTCTAAGTTAACTTAGTCGCGATGGCTCCATGACTATGTCCTTTCACTAGGACATCTGACGTGATAATTCCATGACAACTACCAAAAAATACACTTCCGTGATGATACGTGTTTATCACAGTAGGTCGTGTTTTTGTCATGCATGTACATCCATGACGATTGTATGACAGAATCAACACAGTCGTACCTGTGCTGTCGTAGAAGTGTTCCATGACATTACCAAAATTATCATCATGGAAGTGTCCACTTCCATGATGATAAATCGCGCGTCATAGAAGTGATTCTGTCAAGGGTGACCGACACGTGGCATCCACCGTAACGGAACGCTGTTAAGCTATCGAGTCCGGTTTTGGATCCGATAACCCGTTAACACCCCCGGCCAATGGGGATTTTCCACGTGTAAAACCATCACTGGCTGGAGGAAACACGTGTCGGCTCACCGTTGGGATAGATGTCATCCACTCATTGGACCGAAGGCGCCTATGATACGTCGACACATGGCACGGCCCAACAGAGGCCCATTCCTGTGAAAAGGCCGGCCCGTTTGACTTGGTCAAAAGGTGGCGGGCCGACCCACGGAAAGCCTGTTAATGGCATGTTCGCATATAGCCCATTTACAGCCGCTAACCCACGACCCGTTAGGGCCCAATGTAAATCGGCCCAACAATGCCATGTGGGCCTTCGAATATAACACCAGCCCGTTTCACTTTCGGCCCATGTATGGCCCATGATGTTGATGTCTACTACACAACCTTCTTTTTGTAGACGTTGTTGGGCCTGCAAGTGCACAGGTTTGTAGGACAGTAGCAAATTTCCCTCAAGTGGATGACCTAAGGTTTATCAATCCGTAGGAGGCGTATGATGAAGATGGTCTCTCTCAAGCAACCCTGCAACCAAATAACAAAGAGTCTCTTGTGTCCCCAACACACCCAATACAATGGTAAATTGTATAGGTGCACTAGTTCGGTGAAGAGATGGTGATACAAGTGCAAAATAGATAGTAGATATAGGTTTTTGCAATCTGAAATAATAAAAACAGCAAGGTAACAAGCGATAAAAGTGAGCGTAAACGGTATTGCAATGATAGGAAACAAGGCCTAGGGTTCATACTTTAACTAGTGCAAGTTCTCTCAACAATAATAACATAGATAGATCATATAACAAGCCCTCAACATGCAACAAAGAGTCACTCCAAAGCCACTAATGGTGGAGAACAAACATAGAGATTATGGTAGGGTACGAAACCACCTCAAAGTTATTCTTTCAGACCGATCTATAAAAGAGTTCGTACTAGAATAACACCTTAAGAAACAAATCAACCAAAACCCTAATGTCACCTAGATACTCCATTGTCACCTCAAGTATCCGTGGGCATGATTATACGATATGCGTCACACAATCTCAGATTCATCCAACCAACATAAAAGTACTTCAAAGAGTGCCCCAAAGCTACTACCGGAGAGTCAAGAACATGTGCCAACCCCTATGCATAGGTTCCCAACGTCACGAAACCCGCAAGTTGATCATCAAAACATACATCAAGTGGATCAATAGAATAACCCATTATCACCACGGTTATACCACGTAAGACATACATCAAGTGTTCTCATAAAAGACTCAATCCGATAAAATAACTTCAAAGGGGAAACTCAATTCATCACAAGAGAGTAGAGGGGGAGAAACATCATAAGTCCAACTACAATAGCAAAGCTCGGGATACATCAAGATCGTGCCATAGAGGGAACATGAGAGAGAACACGAGAGAGCGATCAAACACATAGCTACTCGTACATACCCTCAGCCCCGAGGGTGAACTACTCCATCCTCGTCATGGAGAGCGCCGGGATGATGAAGATGGCCACCGGTGATGGGATCCCTCCCGGCAGGGTGCCGGTACGGGCTCCCAAGAGGCTTTTGGTGGCTACAGAGGCTTGCGGCGGCGGAACTCCCGATCTATCTTCTGTTCTGGAAGTTTTAGGGCACATAGGTATATATGGGTGAAAGGAGTACGTCGGTGGACCGAAGGGGGGGCCACGAGGCAGGGGGGCGCGCCCCCCACCCTCGTGGGCACCTCCCTTCTTCCCTGACATGCACTCCAAGTCCATCGGGTGGCTTTCCTTCCAAAAATAACTTCTCCAGTTGATTTCGTTCCGTTTTGACTCCATTTGATATTCATTTTCCTCGAAACACTGAAATAGGCATAAAACAACAAATCTGGGCTGAGCCTCCGATTAATAGGTTAGTCCCAAAAATAATATAAAAGTGGATAATAAAGCCCAATATTGCCTAAAACAGTAGATAATATAGCATGGAGCAATCAAAAATTATAGATACGTTGGAGACGTATCAAGCATCCCCAAGCTTAATTCCTGCTCGTCCTCGAGTAGGTAAATGATAAAAAAGAATTTTTGATGCGGAGTGCTACTTGGCATAATTTCAATGTAATTCTTCTTACTTGTGATATGAATATTCAGATCCGAATGATTCAAAATAAAAGTTCATATTGATAAAAGAAATAGTAACACTTCAAGCATACTAATCAAAGTAATCATGTCTTCTCAAAATAACATGGCAAAAGAAAGTTCATCCCTACAAAATCATATAGTTAGGCTATGCTTCATTTTCGTCACACAAAGATGTTCCCAACTTCTATACCCCCGATGACAAGCCAAGCAATTGTTTCATACTTAAATAATCTCAAACTTTTTCATCCTTCACGCAATACATGAGCGTGAGCCATGGATATAGCACTATGGGTGGAATAGAATATGATGATGGGGATTGAGGGGAGAAGACAAAAAGGAGAAAGTCTCACATTGAAGAGGATAATCAATAGGCTATGGAGATGCCCATCAATTGATGTCAACATGAGGAGTAGGGATTGCCATGCAACGGATGCACTAGAGCTAGAATGCTCAACAAAAGAAAACTAGTGGGTGTGCATCCAACTCGCTTGCTCATGAAGACCTAGAGCATTTGAGGAAGCCCACCGTAGGAATATACAAGCCAAGTTCTATAATGAAAAATTCCCACTAGTATGAAAAAGACAACTTATGAGACTCACTATATGAAAAACATGGTGCTACTTTGAAGCACAATATATGAGACTCACTACATGAAGAACAAGGTGATACTTTGAAGCACAAGTGTGGAAAAAGAGATAGTAGCATTCCCTTTTTATTTATTTTCTTTTTTTTGGAACTTTCTTTTTTTGGCCTTTCTTCTCTTTTTTTGGGCAATGCTCTAATAATGATGATCATCACACTTCTATTGGTTACAACATAAGGATTACAACTCGAAACTTAGAACAAGATGTGACTCTATATGAATGCCTCCGGCGGTGTACCGGGATGGTGCAATGAATCAAGAATGACATGTATGAAAAATAATGCATGGTGGCTTTGCCACAAATACGATGTCAACTACATGATCATGCAATGGCAATATGACAAAAGTAATGTATGTCATGATGATGATGATGGAAGTTGCATGGCAATATATCTTGAAATGGCTATGGAAATGCCATGATAGGTAGGTCTGGTGGCTGTTTTGAGGAAGATATAAGGAGGTTTATGTGTGATAGAGCGTATCATATCACGGGGTTTTGATGCACCGGCGAAGTTTGCACCGACTCTCAAGGTGAGAAAGGGTAATGCACGGTACCGAAGAGGCTTGCAAAGGTGGAAAGGTAAAAGTGCGTATAATCCATGGACTCAACATTAGTCAAAAGAACTCATATATTATTGCAAAAATTTAGAAGTCATCAAAAACCAAGTACTACGCGCATGCTCCTACGGGGATAGATTGGTAGGAAAATACCATCGCTCGTCCCCGACTGCCACTCATAAGGATGCACAAGCCAGGTACACTTCATGTTTCAAATTTGTTACACAACTTTAACCATACGTGCATGCTACGGGACTTGCTAACTTCAACACAAACATTCTTTAAATTCATAATCACCCAACTAGCATCACTTTGATATTATCACCTCCATATCTCAAAACAATTATCAAGCATCAAACTTATCTTAGTACTCAACGCACTCAAAAGAAAGTTTCACATATCTTGAATACCAATTATATTAATATTAAGCAAATTACCATGCTATTAACGACTCTCAAAATAATCTAAGTGAAGCATGAGAGATCAATAGTTTCTTCAAAAAAAATCCACCACCGTGCTCTAAAAGATATAAGTGAAGTACTAGAGCAATAACAAAAACTACTCTGAAAGATATAAGTGAAGATCAATAAGTAGTCGAATAATTATGAAACTATGTGAAGACTCTCACAATTAATAATTTCAGATCTTGATACTTTATTCAAACAGCAAGGAAAGCTAAAGAAAACTACATTGCAAGGATAGCACAACTCATGTGAAGAAGCAAAAACTTAGGCTCAACCGATACTAACCGATAGTTGTTGAAGAAGAAATGTGGGATGCCTACCGGGGCATCCCCAAGCTTAGATTCTTGAGACTTCTTGAAATATTATCTTGGGGTGCCTTGGGCATCCCCAAGCTTGAGCTTTTATGTCTCCTTAATTCCTCTCATATCATGGTTTCTCTTCTTTTTATCAAAAGCTTCATTCACAACAAACTCAACAAGAACTCGTGAGATAGGTTAGTATAAGCCAATGCAAAACCTTATCATATTCTACTCTAACAAATCACTAAAATAATTATTCAACATTGCATACTAAATGCCTCTGCATATTTAATACTCCTATCCTCAAATAGAATCATTAAACAAGCAAACATACACAAACAATGCAACCATAACATCAATCTGCCAAAACAGTACAGTCTGTAAAGAATGCAAGAGTAACAATACTTCCCTGACTCCAAAAATTATGAACAAAAATTCCCACTGTAATAAATTTATCAGAGATTAATATGCAAAAAGATTAAACGTTATACCATTCTCTGACTTTTCTAGGAAATTTTTGCAACAGCGGTAAACTTTCTGTTTTGAAACAGCAACATGTATACTAGCAAAATAAGCATGGCAAAGGCTATCCTTGACCTTTTTATTGAAACTAAAGATGCAAAACACTATTCTAACCAACAGCAAGCAAAAACTAACAAAATAAAATGACGCTCCAAGCAAAACACATATCATGTGGCGAATAAAAATATAGGTCCAAGTAAAGTTACCGATGAACGAAGACGAAAGAGGGCATGCCTTCCGGGGAATCCCCAAGCTTAGGATCTTGTTTGTCCTTGAATATTACCTTGGGGTGCCTTGGGCATCCCCAAGCTTAGGCTCTTTTCCACTCCTTATTCCATAGTCCATCGAATCTTTACCCAAAACATGAAAACTTCAACCACACAAAACTCAAAACAAAACTCGTAAGCTCCGTTAGTATAAGAAAATAAAACCACCACTTAGGTACTGTAATGAACTCATTCTTTATTCATATTGGTGTAATATCTACTGTATTATAACTTATCTATGGTTCATACCACTTAATAGTAGCCATAGATGCATCAAAATAAGCAAAACAACACATAGAAAACAGAATCTGTCAAAAACAGAACAGTCTGTAGTAATCTGTATAAAACGTGTACTTCTGGAACACCAAAAATTATGAAATAAATTGCTGGACCTGAGAAATTTGTCTATTAATCATATGCAAAAGTAATAAACCTAAAGTCACTCTCCAGTAAAAAATGGCAGCTAATCTCGTGAGCGCTAAAGTTCCTGTTTTTCACAGCAAGATCACATAAACTTCACCCAAGTCTTCCCAAAGGTTCTAATTGGCACTTTATTGAAACAAAAGCTATAAAACATGATTACTACAGTAGCATAATCATATGGACACACAAAAACAGAAAGGGTAAATATTGGGTTGTCTCCCAACAAGCGCTTTTCTTTAATGCCTTTTTAGCTAGGCATGATGATGGCAATGATGCTCACATAAAAAAATAAGAATTGAAACATAAAGAGAGCATCATGAAGCATATGACTATCACATTTAAGCCTAACCAACTTCCTATGCATAGGGATTTTGTGAGCAAACAACTTATGGGAACAATAATCAACTAGCATAGGAAGGTACAACAAGCATAGCTTCAAGATTTTCAACACATAGAGAGGAAACTTGACATTATTGCAATTCCTACAAGCATATATTCCTCCCTCATAATAATTTTCAGTAGCATAATGAATGAATTCAACAATATAACCAGCACCTAAAGCATTCTTTTCATGATCTACAAGCATAGAAATTGTACTACTCTCCACATAAGCAAATTTATTCTCATCAATAGTAGTGGGAGCAAACTCAACAAAATAATTATCATGTGAAGCATAATCCAATTGAAAACTAAAATCATGATGACAAGTTTCATGGTTATAATTATTCTTAATAGCATACAAGTCATCACAATAATCATCATAGATAGCAACTTTGTTCTTATAATCAATTGAAACATCTTTCGAAATAGTGGAATCATCACTAAATAAAGTTGACACTCTTCCATAACCACTTTCATGTTCATCACAATAAGATTAAATATCCTCCAAAATAGTGGGATCACTACTTCCTAAAGTTGACACTCTTCCAAACCCACTTTCATCAATATAATCATCATAAATAGGAGGCATGCTTTCATCATAATAAATTTGCTCATCAAAACTTGGGGGACAAAAAATATCATCTTCATCAAACATCCCCAAGCTTGTGGCTTTGCATATCATTAGCATCATGGATATTCAAGAATTCATACTAACAGCATTGCAATCATGCTCATCATTCACATATTTTATGACAAGCATTCTATGTAATTCTTCTTCTAGCACTTGAGCACAATTTTCCTTTCCATCAAACTCACGAAAGATATTAAAAAAGAAGAAGCGTATGAGACAAACTTAACTCCATTTTTTTGTAGTTTTTATTTTATAAACTAAACTAGTGATAAAACAAGAAACAAAAAGATTCGATTGCAAGGCTAAAGATATACCTTCAAGCACTCACCTCCCCGGCAACGGCGCCAGAAAAGAGCTTGATGTCTACTACACAACCTTCTTCTTGTAGACGTTGTTGGGCCTGCAAGTGCACAGGTTTGTAGGACAGTAGCAAATTTCCCTCAAGTGGATGACCTAAGGTTTATCAAGCCGTAGGAGGCGTAGGATGAAGATGTTCTCTCTCAAGCAACCCTGCAACCAAATAACAAAGAGTCTCTTGTGTCCCCAACACACCCAATAGCATGGTAAATTGTATAGGTGCACTAGTTCGGCGAAGAGATGGTGATACAAGTGCAAAATAAATAGTAGATATAGGTTTTTGTAATCTGAAATAATAAAAACAGAAAGGTAACAAGCGATAAAAGTGAGCGTAAATGGTATTGGAATGATAGGAAACAAGGCCTAGGATTCATACTTTCACTAGTGCAAGTTCTCACAACAATAATAACATAGATAGATCATATAACAAGCCCTCAACATGCAACAAGGAGTCACTCCAAAGCAACTAATAGCGGAGAACAAACGTAGAGATTATGGTAGGGTAGGAAACCACCTCAAAGTTATTCTTTCGGATCGATCTATAAAAGAGTTCGTACTAGATCCGATAAGATAACTTCAAGAGGGAAACTCAATTCATCACAAGAGAGTAGAGGGGGAGAAACATCATAAGATCCAACTACAATAGCAAAGCTCGGGATACATCAAGATCGTGCCATAGAGGGAACACGAGAGAGCGATCAAACACATAGCTACTGGTACATACCCTCAGCCCCGAGGGTGAACTACTCCCTCCTCGTCATGGAGAACGCCGGGATGATGAAGATGGCCACCGGTGATGGGATCCCCCTCCGGCAGGGTGCCGGAACGGGCTCCCGAGAGGTTTTTGGTGGCTACGGAGGCTTGCGGTGGCGGAACTCCGGATCTATCTTCTGTTCTGGAAGTTTTAGGGTACGTAGGTATATATGGGTGAAAGGAGTACGTCGGTGGATCGAAGGGGGGGCCACGAGGCAGGGGGCGTGCCCCAGGGGGTGGGCGCGTCCCCCACCCTCGTGGGCACCTCCCTTCTTCCCTGACGTGCACTCCAAGTCCATCGGGTGGCTTTCCTTCCAGAAATAACTTCTCCAGTTGATTTCGTTCCGTTTTAACTCCGTCTGATATTCCTTTTCCTCAAAACACTAAAATAGGCATAAGACAGCAAATCTGGGCTGGGCCTCCGGTTAATAGGTTAGTCCCAAAAATAATATAAATGTGGATAATAAAGCCCAATATTGCCTAAAACAGTAGATAATATAGCATGGAGCAATCAAAAATTATAGATACGTTGGAGACGTATCAGACGTCTTTCAACCCATATGAGGACTTCATATCTTTAGGCCCTTTAGAGGCCCACGGTGACTCTAGCCCATAACAGTAAATTTCTTTGTACCGTTAATGGCCCGTGATTCACATGGGCCATTTCCAGCCCGTGTTAGCTTTCGGCCTATTGACGGCTGAGGGAGTCCTGGATAAGGGGGTATCCGGACAGCCGGACTATATACTTTGGTCGGACTGTTGGACTATGAAGATACAAGATAGAAGACGTCGTCCCGTGTCCGGATGGGACTCTCTTTGGCGTGGAAGGCAAGCTTGGCGATTCAGATGTAGATCTCCTTCTCTGTAAACCGACTTTGTGTAACCCTAGCCCCCTCCGGTGTCTATATAAACTGGAGGGTTTAGTTTGTAGGACAACATCAATCATACCATAGGCTAGCCTCTAGGGTTTAGCCTATCTGATCTTGTGGTAGATCAACTCTTGTAATACTCATATCACCAAGATCAATCAAGTAGGAAGTAGGGTATTACCTGCATCGAGAAGGCCCGAACCTGGGTAAACATCGTGTCCCCAGCCTCCAGTTACCATTAGCCTTAGACGCACAGTTCGGGACCCCCTACCGGAGATCCGCCGGTTTTGACACCGACATTGGTGCTTTCATTGAGAGTTCCACCGTCTCGTCGCGATAAGGCTTGATGGCTCATCTCATTGTCAAAGACAACATCACCTCCGGGGGAGCCCTGGCTCTAGGCCAAACTCTCCGGCTGGACAGCTTCGTTATGACCGCCCGATCGGCTGTCGCGCCGACAATGACTTCTCAGGTCATTAAAAAAAGCCTCCACGTTGATTCAGAATTTGCCGAACAGATGGACCCAATGGACCTCTTCACCCTCAATGAGCTCTTGGATCGCATCGCCGCCCTGGGCGTCGCTACGGACTATGACCAGATCGGGCTTAAACCCGACCAAAGGGAGATTCACTCTCCACCGGCCACCCATGAGATAGCGGTAGTGGAAGAGCATCATCCTAATTCTCCCTCTACTTTGAGGATGAACTATGTCCGGATTTCCAAGCTCTCCGAGCCGGACACCCGCTCGCGGGAGGACATGACCCAGGCCCTGGACTCAGAATCGGGTGGCGGGCCGAAGAGATCGGGCAACGCTCCAGAACCAGAGCCGTTAAGCTCGGAAGCCTCTTTGCCCCTGGGTCCTAGATCGGGTCGGGATTCGGATTCAAATCCACCCACCCACCCAGATTTATCCAATCTTTCAAATATCAGACAAGAGCCCCAAGAAACAGTACATCATTACTGGGCAAGATTCCTCCTTGTGATAAACAGGGTCAAGGACTGTCGCGAGGCAGACGCAATCTCCCTCTTTTGTAAAAATTGCACGGACAAAGGGATTCTCAATGCTATAAGTCACCGTGACATAGTACACTTCGCTGACTTAGCAGCCATAGTGCAAAAATACTGCACGATGGAAAGCGCCTGGAAAACCCAAACAAGCTTCTAGGACAATCCGGCTCTAACCAAATCCTCTGTCCGAACTAAAAGGGTAAACTGTCGTAAGTCACCCGATTCAAGTACCCAAAAAAAAGCCCGCCGTGAGGCGCATAATCATATTGGAAGAATGGCCAAACAGGCCGTGCAAGATTCACAGCACACCGGATACTATGCCAATGCATAGCCTTAGAGCATCTTGGATACTACAGCAGGTAGCAAAATCACACTGGATGTGGTATTCGGCACGCCAAGAATTACAGGTCCGAATAGATTACATTCCAAGTGGCCCCATTCAGCAGCGGATACCACGCCCTCTTGGGGCGGGATGCATTCACGAGTTTTCAGGCTATACCCCATTACGGGTACATGAAGCTCAAAATGCCCGAGCCCAATGGAATCATCACTCTAGCTAGTGATCCGGACGTCGCACTCCGCACCGAAAATAAAACCGCCGCCCTCGCCCTGGGGGCATTATCAGAAGCCCTCGCGGCCGAAGAACTGACAACACTGCGAGCAATAGTGGACAGAGACAACGTGATACTCGACAAGCGACCTAAGTCCACCTCCTTCAAACCAGCGGACGAGATAGTCAAATTCCAGGTCCACCCAATGGACCCTTCGAAGACAGCTTCCATTGGGACACAGCTGAACCCCACAATAGACGCTGCACTGCAAGACTTCCTGCGTGAGAATTGGGATATCTTTGCCTGGCATCCTTCAGACATACCAGGCATCCCACGCAGGCTGGCCGAACACAGCCTCAATATACTGAAAGGATACAAGCCAGTCAAGCAGACTCTTAGACGCTTCTCAGAGCCTAACCGACAAGCCATGGGAGAAGAGCTAGCCAAGCTACTCGAGGCCGGATTCATCAGAGACATCAAACATCCGGATTGGCTAGCAAACTTGGTAATGGTACCAAAAAAGGACAAATCATGGCGCTTGTGTGTCAATTTCAAGGACCTCAATAAAGCTTTCCCTAAGGATCCCTTCCCCCTCCCCCGCATTGATCAAATAATCGATGCCACCGCAGGACACGACTCATTGTGTTTCCTAGACGCATACTCCAGATACCATCAAATAAAGATAGCGGAGTCCGACCAGGACGCAGCGGCCTTCATCACTCTATACGGCCCCTTCTGTTTCAACACCATGCCCTTCGGGCTCAAAAACGCCGGCGCAACCTATAAACGCATGATTCAGACATGCCTAGAAAAACAAATTGCCAAGACAGTAGAGGCCTACGTAGATGATGTGGTCATCCAAACAAGACACGTCGAAACTTTAATAGATGACTTTAGGCTTACGTTCGATAATCTCCAAACATACGACATCAAGCTCAACCCGGAGAAGTGTGTCTTCGGAGTACCCTCCGGAAAATTGCTCGGCTTCATCACTTCCAATAGAGGAATTGAAGCCAATCCGACAAAAATCTGAGCTCTATCACAGTTGGCTATCCCAACAGACCTCAAGCAGATCCAAAAACTAACTAGATGCGTGGCTGCCTTAAGCCGCTTTATCTCCCACTTAGGAGAAAAGGCACTACCTCTGTATCGCCTTCTCTGACGCACCAAACACTTCGAGTGGACGGATGTGGCCATGGCCGGACTGGAAGAAATAAAGGAACTATTGGCCACAAACCCAGTCCTGACCGCGCCAAACATTGGCGAACCCATGCTATTATACATAGCCGCAACAAACCAAGTTGTGAGCGCAGTGCTCGTCGTCGAACAAGAGGCAGACGGACACAAGTTCCCGCTCCAAAAGCCGGTATATTACGTGTCCATTGTCCTCACTCCATGCAAATCTCGGTACCCACACTATCAAAAGATAGCGTACGCGGTCTTCATGGCATCCCGGAAACTACGACACTACTTTCAAGAGTGTTCGATCATGGTGGCCTTCGAAGTACCACTCAATTACATAATAAATAACCACGACGCAATGGGCCGAATTGCTAAATGGGCTATTGAGCTCCTTCCGTTCGACATAACATACAAACCACGGCGGGCCATTAAGTCGCAAGTACTGGCTGACTTCATCGCCAAATGGACAGAAGCCGAACTCCCTAAAGAGTACGGCGCGCACTCAAATTTGATCATGCATTTCGACGGCTCTAAAATGCTGGTCGGATTGGGAGCGGGTGTCGTCCTGACATCCCCCACCAGAGACACGGTGCAGTACATCCTCCAAATATTATACACAGACTCCAACAATGCAGACGAATACGAGGCTCTGTTGCATGGTCTTTGGATGGCAGTCTCCATGGGCATCCAATGCCTCAAAGTGTGCGAGGACTCCAACCTTGCAATATCTCAGGTAAATGGAGACTTTGACACCAAGGACCCGAAAATGGCGGCCTACCGCAATGCCGTCCTCAAAATGTCAGCTCGGTTCGAAGGGCTCGAGTTCCACCATGTGGTCAGAGAAAATAACCAAGCAGCTGATATCCTCGCCCGCATCGGTGCTAAATGCGACGCCGTCTCACCTAATATCTTCTTAGAAAGGCTGTTCAAGCCGCCCGTGGCATGGGAAGGGGAGTCCGGCACTATTAGTCCGGCTCCGAACACAACCCCAGATTCTGAACCTTCTGAAATAATCAGAGGCTCTGCCACCGAAATATAACCTTCGGCCCACGAAATAATGACTGTCATCGCCCCGTGGACCGAGACCTTCTTGGCCTACCTAAATAGGCAAGAGCTACCAGAGGATCAAAATGAGGCACATTGTATTGTGCAACGCTCTAAGGCCTACAAAGTCCATGAAGGAGAGCTCTACAAGAAGAGCGCCACCAGAGTGCTCCAACGATGCATCTGCAAAGAGGAAGGGCGGCAGCTCTTAGCCGAAATCCATTCCGGACTAGGCGGGCACCACGCGGAAGCCCGAGCTCTTGTAAGCAAGGCCTTTCAGATAGGATTTTACTGGACGACAGCCCGGGCGGATGCACAGGACCTTGTCCAACATTGCGTCGGTTGTCAACTATTTGCCAATCAGAGCCATATGCCCCATACCTCTCTCCAAACAATCCCCATAACTTGGCCCTTCGCGGTCTGGGTGCTGGATATGGTGGGACACCTTAAAGGGGGAAGCCATAAGAAAAAAATACTTATTGGTCATGGTGGACAAGTTCACCAAATGGATAGAAGCCAAGCCAGTTAAAACGGCCGAATCCGGACCAGTGATAGACTTCATATCGGAGGTTGTACACCGTTATGGTGTCCCCCACAGTATAATCACTGACAATGGCTCGAATTTTACAGCCGAGGAGGTGAAAACCTGGTGCGGCAAAATGGGCATTAAGCTCGACTATGCCTCTGTCTATCACCCCCAAACAAACGGTCAAGTTGAACGTGCAAATGGTTTTATCATGAGTGGCATTAAACCCAGACTAGTGTGATCCTTGAAGGAATCAGACACGCATTGGGTCGAGGAACTCGACTCCATACTCTGGGGGCTGCGAACCACGCCGAATCGTACCACTGGATACACACCATTTTTTATGGTGTACGGCGCAGAAGCAGTGCTGCCCTGTGATATAATCCATGACTCACCTCGCGTGCGCATGTACGAAGAGAAGGAAGCCGAGCTAGATCGGCAGGACAACTTAGATGCTTTGGAGGAGGAGCGTGATGTCGCTAAGGGCCATTCCACATTCTATCAGCAACAGGCTCGAAGGTATCAAAGCAGAGAAGTACGGGCCAAAACTTATAACATTGGCGAACTCGTTCTATGCCTCCCCGAGAAGAAGAAGGACAAGCTCAAACCCAAGTGGGAGGGTCCCTTCATCATTGATAAAGTTCTCACCGGAGGAGTGTACCGTCTGCGCAGTGCATCTGATAACAGACTCGAGCCAAACCCATGGAACGCAGCCAGACTTCGGAGATTCTACGCCTAGCGCCGAACTCAGTGTTTGTCTCCTTAACTCCGCCTCTTCAATTATGTTGTCTTTCCTCCTTTCTCGCCCCTTTTTCCTTTTTAAATATACAGCCTTAAAACTGTACGGATGCCCTGAGCACTCCGGCCGCATTATGCGTGCACACTATACGTGGGGGCTTCCTATTCGAAAGCTAAATATAACTACTTTAATGGCTTTTTGCCAGCCACATATGCCTTTTTCTTTCCATATGTGCCTTTTCTTCACCATTATATGCATCGATATGACTTAAGTTTTGGCCATGCTGGGTTGCCTGGCTCTTGTATTTATGCCCTACGTTCCCGTTAATTCGGCTAGGGCATAAGGGGAGCACATCTGCGATTGTTACTGCCGGTTGAGCCGGATGTGTACCTCAGACTGGGTGAAGCCGAAAGCTAGCATTCTTAAGGGAATATTCGGTCGGTGAACAAAAGATGTTCTCGTTCATTACAACAAAAATACCCAGATGTTTTGTTTCCTGCGCTTCTGTTCGCAGTTCGGACATGCACATCGATGCATGCGCACCCCGAGAAAGGAACCCCTAATGGAACTATTCTCTGTGGAAGATGTTTCTTACTATCCATGTAATATAACATAACTAGTTGGGTACTTGTCTGTTCAAGCACTTATGACCCCTACGCCTGGTTTCCACGCATACCCTGATTTTTCATAACTGTGTGGGTATTCGGATACACCCCAGACTGTCGGATCTGGGGGCTGAAGCGAAAAGGCCCGCCATGACAAACGATTTTCAATCCAGCTAGGGAGTACATGAGCCCATTCAAATTACATAGTCATATAGACTGGCTGTACTCTTCCTCTATACCATCCAACAGGCTGTCTAGCTTAAAATCCTGTTGGGAATACTTTGCAGCTAACGCTACTTGGTTATATACCAGACTAACGGGTATCTCTTGTCCATCTGACCCAGCCGGTCCGACTTCGACCATATGGTTCGGGTCAGCCTTAGCGTATCGCCTCTTCACCATGGCCCAAGCTTCTCTCGCACCTTGCCGGCAAGATGATATCTTCCATAATCGGAAGCGCTGCCGTGCTCCTTTGAGAATCTCTACAAGTTCGCTCATGCCTCTTGGCAGGGAAGCGGACGGCCACAAAGCCTGGGAAATACCCTACATCACCTGCCGAGCTCGTTCATGCAGTTGTGAAAGCTCTTGCAGAATATCGCCTGCGGAACCAGGCATCTCCTCTTCAGGCGGCCAATCAACATACCTGCAGACATAACTCTGTCAATACGCCTCCTCGCCGAACTATACTACAGTTCGTTCAAGCACTTACTATAAATGCCGCGTCGAAGCCTCCGGTTCTCCTTCACGGAGTCCGCGAGCTGAGCCCGAACATCTTTCAATTCGACGCTTAGTCGGATATTAGCATCTTGCAGCTTATTCTTCTCCTGAATAGACTGCGTCAGCACGCGTTCGCCCGCCTTCAGCTGACTTCGCAGATGTAGCTCATTATCTCCCTCAATCTTCGGATTTCCTCCGGGATTGTCTGCCGAATCTTTCGTCAGATTTATAAACCATGCCAAACAAACAAACTGGTAGAAGGAAATTATTACCAGAAGAAGCCTTTTTGGATTCCTCTGGTTCGGCTACATTGGCCTTCATTTGGGCCTTACATTCCTCCAGCTCTTGAGACAACTGGGCATTCTTCTCTACAAGAACCTATACATTTAATGATCCTTAAATCAGTTGTGCCAACTGTTTCAAGTCTCAGGGGCTACTACTACACATACTTATTAAATTCTCTTACCCGTATATCCTTCACATACTAGTCCGTTGCTCTGGCAAGTCCATCTTGAGCAGCGCAGATATATGCGTGTCCGGAATTGAGGGCGTTGAACGCCTCTTCAGAAAAAATACCACTACGAAGTACGGCCCGTCGGTGCCGGTGATTCATGGCGCTCTCCACTTCAGAATTTGTGGCGGAAAGCATATCTGTATCCTCCGCGGGAGGACAGTTTGGCACTATCCCCGCATCAGCCTCCGCCTGTGAATCTGGTCCAGGAATTCGGCTGCTCGAGGCGTGGCCGATAGGGTCCCCGGACATACTCCGGTGTTTCCTGTCAGGACATAATTAAAGCCGTCACGCTCGACAAAAAGACATAATAAACCATGGGGCAAGTTTAATGAATACCTCTGTGTCGGGGAAACTGATCCACGAACACCTATGGGGCCGGCGGACCGAGCCCCTTTCGGTTCGGCGGGGGGCGGAGGTCGCACGAAGAGCAGATCGAGGCGAAGCACACGAGCAGTTTACCCAGCTTCGGAGCTCTCCGGAGAGATAATACTCCTACTGCTGCTTGTCTGATTGTATTGTGTTCTTGCTCGAGAGAGCTAAGTGTTTTTCTGGCTTCCGAATGAGTCGAACCCCCTCTACGTTGCGCATGGGCCTCCTTTTATATGCTCAAGGGGTCACCGACAGGTGGCAACGCAGAGAAGGGTAAAAGCGTAAAAAGTGTTGCGGTTGGTACACCTACTTGCACAGTGTATCCTACCTAACCCTGACGGTAGGGGACAAAGGCATTAAATGCCCGTCTGTGTCGCCCAAACAGTGCAGAAAGGTACCGTCAGGGACGCCACCATTCGCCACGATGGTGATCTTGTCAGCGTCGCATGCCACCGCGTACCGCTGGCTGCACAGCCTCCTGCCACGCGTGCCTGGAAAAGCCCCAGGGTGACACATTGGTGGATGCGCTGGAGCGTGGATACAGGGTGGTTACTTGCCACGGCAAGCGCCTTGCCGCGGTCGTCGTCTTGTCGCGCCCGGAAGCTTGTCGGTCACCAGGCCTCGAGATGCCTTGGTTGGTCTTCCCGGCAAGCTCCTCTTGCCGGGGCCTTGTTGCCTTGCCGGGACGCGTAGCACGTTGCGGCAAGTTCCTTGGGATGCCTTGGTTGGACTTCCCGGCAAGCTCCTCTTGCCGGGGCCTTGTCTCCTTGGCTTGAATACTTTGTTCTTGAATGGCTCCAAGGGAACCACGGAGGACCTTGGCGGTCGCCTGGCAAGCCTTGCCGCGGGGTGTTGCAACTGCCCGTGCACAAGTTCGGGATACTAGCGTACCCCTACTCTAGTACACCGACAGGAGCCCCCGGGCCTGGGCCACACACGGTGCCGAGCGCTGTTGGGCCAGGCCCAAAATAGGGCATGGGCACACGCGGCCCGGGTCACGCCGTATCCTGCTCCGTATCCACCGCGCCCTCCCCGAACGGCACGCGTTGAATGCGGCATCATGGGAGTGATCATGGGAGGTTTCTTTATTTGGAAGGGCGAAACGTCCGCCCCCTCCCCCTTTATAAGCAGGGGAAACAGGGGCAGTTCGCCCGCCTCGCCGGTTGTTGCTCCATTCTCACAAATCTCCGCCGCTCCCCCCTTCTTCCCGAAGCCGAAGGAGAGTAGCGCTCTGCCCCCCCATTGCCACCAGCTCCACCGACGCCGCCGATCTCCCCCGCCACCTCCGCCATGGCTCCGAAAGCCGACAAGGGGAAGGGCGTGAAGTCAGTCGAGGCGCAGCAGCTCGCGGCACTGCGGAAGGAGCGGGCCCTCTTCTCCCCTCAGCTCGGTGCGAAGGAGCTGAGGGAGTACTACTACCTCTTCTGGTCGACGGAGACGCGAGCGCATCCGCGCACGAGGGTACTCTCGGCCACTGCTTTGAGACTGGCTCCGAACGGGTACCCCTTTTTCGCGTTATTCTTCTACTGCGGGCTCTGCCCGCCTTTCTCCGAATTCTTTTGCGACATCATGAACACCTACGGGTTCCGCCTCCTTGACTTCACCCCCAACGCCGTTCTGACCATGGCAGTTTTCGCACATTTGTGCGAAATCTTTGTCGGAGTCCACCCAAACGTAGCCCTTTTCCGCCACTTCTTCATGCCTCGGGTCGAGAGAGGAGAGCCTCTTGCCGGCGGGATCGCTTGGATCTCGAGAGTCGGCAAGAAGGAAGCATATCTGGAGGGTGAGCTACGCAGCAAGTGGGAGGAGTGGAGAGCGGAGTGGTGCTGGATCGTCGAGGAGGACCCGCAGCCATTCACGGCCGTGCGCCAAGCCCCAATAGTACGCGGCAATGATTGGAGCAACGTGGCCCCGGAAGATGACAGGCTGAAGATTGCCGTCACCTGCATCCTTCGCCCCAGGCTTGCCGGGCTCACTGTAGGCGCTCTAGGCGCAGATTTCCTTCGCCGCCATATCGCCCCCCTGCAGGAGAGGGGGAGACCCGCCTGGGAGTTCAAGAACTCGGCGGATATCATGAGGCTGCGCCCGGGCCTCAATTTCAACTTCACGGTCTTGGAATTGGACGCGATGCTTCTGGAGTTGTTCAAGCGCGACCCTCAGCACCCATTTATGTTATCGCAGAATGTCATTCTGCTGTGCAACAATTCTTCACTTCACCGCATCCGCGCGATGATGCCGTTGTGTGACTCTCACGGAATCGCCCCAACTTGGCAAGAACCTGCGGATGACGTCGTGCGGGCGTTCTTCGACGACTTGGTAGAAGTGCCGGTCCGCGCTGATGAGCAGAAGAGCCTCACCCGCGACACCACTGATGCGGAGATGCAGCGCATCACCACCAGGCTGGAAGAGGCGGCAGCAGCTGCTGCCGCGGGCGTGTTCGGGTTCACCGTGGAGGAGGCAGAGGCAGCAGAGGCGGCAAGCCTTGCTGAGCACGAGGAGTTTGCCGGCGAGGAAGATCTTGCCGGTCCTGAGGCTGAGCCGAGCGAGCCCAGCGAGGAAGAGCCCGAACCTTCAGACAGCTTCCCGCAGGCGAGGCCCCTGGCCCCGCCAAGAAGGCGTCTCCGCAAGGCCGTGGACGTAGCGGGGCGGCGGACGGGTCAACAGCCGCCGAGCCGCGCGACACGCTCTACCGCGGCAAGCACCGTTGCCGCGGGAGCGCCTCACGCCGCCACGGCAACTGGAGCGGGGTCTTCCCGGTCCGCCACCACTGCTCCTGCCAAGCGGGCGAGGGAGCCTACTCCTCCGCCTCGCCGCACCGGAGGTGAGCCGGACTTCGATCTCTCCGCGCTCAGCTCCGACGACGAAGAAGAAGATTAAGATACCCTTGCTTTCCTCGTAGTTCTTCAATTCTTGCTATCTTGTTGCTTTCGTCTTGTATCTGACTTGCTTCGATCTGGATCCATTCCTTTTCAGGATGCTAGCCCAGAGAGCGGCGAAGAGAGACAAGGCCCCGGTGATTGTCATCGAAGATGATCTCACCGTGTCAGCAGGGGGTGTGTCTGAGACCACCTTGACGGACCCGGCAACTACTCCCCAAAGCAGCCCCCAGCGCAGCCCCCAGCGTAAGTTTATAGTTTACTTCCTGCTGTCAGGTGCGCATGGGTGCTCTTTTCCCTACTGATATCGTGTCTGTTGGATTTGTGTAGGAGCAGAATAGCCTCATCAGGAACGCCCGGAAGCTGGTCCCGAAGTGCCATCTGCTTCGACTATGCCGCCAAGAGAGGAGTCCCCAGCAAGGGAGCGATCTCCGGCAAGGGAGAACTCTCCGGCAAGGGACAGTTCTCCGGCAAGGGACGGCACCAGTGATCCTCCGGTACCGCAGATCCCAGCACAGGTAATCTTCTTGCCTGAAAACTTCCCTTGGGTTCTTCTTCTTCTGAATTTCCTTTCTTGGATTTTTGCTTGACTTTTCTCCCTTTGTTTTGTTCCTTAGATCCATCTGCCGCGGAGCCAATGGAAACCGAGGACGCCGGCGAGGAGAATGCGTGCGGCAACAACGACGACGCCGCCGCCACCGAAGAAGAGGCCGGTGCTGATGATCCCGTCGGCGAAGAGGCCGCCAAGGCTGCCGCCGCAGAAGCGGGCGAGGGATCCAGCGATCGCACTGACGGCCCCGAGGCCACAGGAGCGCCAGGCGCTACGCCGACCGCCAATCCCTCCGCCGATGCTGCAGCGCCAGGCTCCGAAGAGCCCTAGCCCGGCGCCTATTTGAAGGCCGGCGATGGCATCTTCATCAAGCTCCCCTGGGCGTCAAGCTCCAGGGCGCCGGTCGAAGGAGAAACTTTTGACAAGGAGGTGCTCTCCTCCGCTGGGCTGGCGCTGGTCGACGCGCCAAGCAGCAGCAACGACGAGTCAGAGGAGGAGCGGCTGCTGCGGAAGCTGTTGTCGCTCTACCGTGCCCGACAAGCCAAGCTGGCCTCCCGAGAAGCGCTTGTCGCGAAGGCGGGAGTTGATATTGAGAAGCGCGCGGAGGAGCTCCGGGGCCTCAGGCAGGAAACTCTTTGGTCCTTGGCGGAGGAGCAGGAGCAACTTCTAGAGGAGTGGAAAGCTTTCCTCCTCGAGAAGGCTGAAGCTGAAGAGAAGCAACGGCTTGTCACCGAAAACTTATTTGCGCAGGAAGGAGAGTTGGCGCAGCGCAAGGTCAATCTTGACAGCCACGAGGAGGAGCTTGCCGCGTGCGAGCAAGCGATTGGCGGGGCTCTCAAGGAGGCAAGGGATGCTGCCGCAACTGCTGAGGCCGCCAAGAAGGAGCTGGAGGTGAAGGTGGCGCAGCTGGAAGCCGATCTCAGGGCGAGCGGTGAGGAGCTCGCTGTGCTCAAGCGTGAGCGCGAGAAGGATGCTGCCACTCATGGTGAGCTGCAGGGTCTTCTCGCCGAGAGGAGCAAGGAGCTCAGCACCGCCAAGGACTCCAATGCAGATCTCGCGCTGAAGCTGGCCACGTTGACTCAGACGCTAGACGGCGCCAGGGAGCGGGAGGTGGTCTTGTCGGAGAAGATCAAGGCCGACGAGGCGCTGCTGGCGAATGCTGCTGCCGCCCACGACGCCTTCAGGGAGACAGTGGAGCATTGGACTGAAGGTCTTGTGGATGCTGCCGCTGCCATCGACGGGGAGTTGGCGCAGCTGGGGATGGAGGATTTTGGGTATCCCTCCGACGAGCATCTCCAACGCAGCGCCAAGCTCAGCCTGTTCTTCAAAGGTGTGGCGACGGCCCTCCAGCGACTCCGGGAGAGGATCCCAAAGCAGCTGGCCGATGAGTCGCGCAGGATTTGCGCGGGGGCTCTCTAGAAGGTGCTGATGAAGGTGGCCTTCCGCAATCCAGGCCTCAACTTCACCAACGTCCTCAAATCCTTGCCGCCGGATGCTGATCGGGATGCGCTCAAGGCCCTTGTCGCACCCATTGTGGACAAGGTGAGCGAGATCAAGAGGGTTGAGGGCGATCTCGTAGATTAGGCCGCCCTTCTTTTCTTTTTCTTTGTTGCTGCTGGTCATGTCATCAGAACATTCTGTTAGAGCTGCGACAAGTTATCTTGTAATACAACTCTGTTTTGGGTAGAGATTTGCTATGTTATTTCCTTTACCTGATTCTCTGCTTTGTATGTTTTTACCCTACGCTTTTAGGGAACTTGTCGGTGCAGGCACCTTTGCCGCGAGCGCTGAGTGCGGGACATCAGCAGCCTGCTGGCGATGCCGCTTCCGACAAGAAACCTTGTCGCAACTAGTCGCAGCTCACTTAAGTTGTTGAGCGGACTCGAAACAAAGTAAGGGCGCAACTAGCTACGAGTTGGTTCCTCCGCGCACAGGTTTTCCATACAAAGAACGGTCGTTCAAGGAATATAACTTAAAAATTTAAAATTGATTGCTCAAACTTTGGCAACTTAGCTTTTCTGTCGTTTGCTTTCTGGTAAGGCGAAAACTTGCTTGAACGACGCCTGATCCACACCATTATATTCTCCTTCGCCCCCGGGAAACTTGTGGGCGAGGGAACCTTCCTTTCCTTTTTGAGAAAAAGAAAGAAGAGAAAATAAAGGCATGGACCCTTATAGCTCGTTATTGCTTACCGGGGGTAGGTGCTGCACAAAGTGTCAGATAACGCATGCAAATATAAAGTAAAAAGCATGAAATTGACAAGATGTGCGGAGCACATGAGCTTTACTTATGCACCGGATCTGCGCCCGGCTTTGTACAAAGGATTACATGCAACATCGGCAAGACTTGTACAAAAGGTGGTTGCCGGAACGGGTTCCGGCAACCGCGCCCTACGGGTAAAACTTACGAAGATGCTCAATGTTCCAGGAGTTGCTCACCGGTACGCCATCTTCGGTCTCAAGGCGGACAGCGCCAGGCCTAGTGACTCGTTTCACCCGATAAGGGCCTTCCCACTTCGGCGTCAACTTGTTGGAATTCTTGGCGGACTGAACGCGCCGAAGAACAAGGTCGCCTTCCTCGAAGCTTCTGGCTTTAACTTTGTGGCTATGGTAGCTGCGCAAAGCTTCCTGGTATCGAGCAGCTCGTACAGCAGCCTGAAGACGATCCTCCTCAAGGAGCAGCGCGTCATCTTGTCGCAGCTGCTCTTGCTCAAGCTCATCATAAGCGAGCACTCGAGGCGACCCGTATACGAGTTCCGTGGGGAGAACTGCCTCTGCTCCATAGACTAGAGCGAAAGGTGTCTGGCCAGTGGCTCGATTTGGCGTCGTCCTGATCGACCAAAGAACCACCGGTAGCTCCTCGATCCAGTTTCTTCCGCACTTGCGCAGCCTGTCGAAAGTTCTGGTCTTGAGCCCGCGCAGCACTTCAGCATTTGCCCTCTCCGCTTGACCGTTGCTTCTCGGATGAGCAACAGAAGGGAAGCAGACCTTGGCGCCAAGATCTTGGACGTACTGCATGAAGGTGCGGCTCATAAATTGCTTGCCGTTGTCGGTGATGATCCTGTTAGGGATCCCGAAACGGCAAACAATCGACCTGAAGAACTTGACTGCTGACTGTGCTGTCACCTTCCTCACTGGTTCCACTTCTGGCCACTTTGTGAACTTGTCGATTGCAACATACAAGTACTCAAAGCCCCCGATAGCTCGGGGGAAGGGGCCGAGGATATCGAGCCCCCAGACCGAAAATGGCCAGGATAAAGGGATCATCTGGAGAGCTTGAGCTGGCTGGTGTATCTGCTTGGAATGGAACTGGCACGCTTCACACTTGGTTACTTGTGCAGTTGCATCCTGGAGGGCTGTCGGCCAAAAGAAACCTTGCCGGAATGCTTTGCCGGCAAGTGCTCTTGCGCCAATGTGGTGACCACATATGCCTCCATGTATCTCTGCCAACAGGTTTTGTCCGTCTTCCCGGTGAATACACTTCAATTTCACACCGTTGAGTCTTCTTCTGTACAGTGTGTTGTCGACAAACTGGTACATACTTGACTGCCGGGCTACTCTTTCCGCTTCTTCTTGTTCTTCGGGAAGTTCTCCTGTCTGAAGGAAATGGACAATCTGTTGTGCCCATGCTGGAGCCTGCGGCTCGACAACAAGGACTAAAGGCACATCTGCTGCTGCGGGAACAGTCGCTTCTACGGCGAGAACTTGCGGCTCTGCCGGAGCTTGATGTTCCCCGGCAAGCTTGCCGGAGCAAAACTTGTCGGGAGCGTCTGCTTCAACGGAACAAACCCTAAGGCTTGTCGGAGCAGACTGCCCCTCAGCATCCTTGGCGCTGATTTTGGGGACTTTCTTGGCGGCGGCTTCGGGGAGCCCTGCCGGAAAGTAGTCACCAGAAATCAACTTCCTCTTCTTGCTCTATCCAGTTGATGGTGTTATGGACGGTTGAGTCAGCTTGAGCACAAAGATCCCTGGTTCCACAGGTAACTTTAGTGCGGCGCACTTTGACAGGCCATCGGCAATGTCGTTCTGAGCTCTGGGAACATGTTCCATCTGCAGGCCGTCAAACTGCTCTTCTAGCTTTCTCACCTCATCAACATATGCTTCCATCAACGGACTCTGATAATTCTTGTTCACTTGGCGGACGACAAGCTGTGAGTCACCCCTGACAATGAGCTTCTTGATCCCAAGGTCTGCTGCGATCCTGAGACTGGCAAGCAATCCTTCATACTGTGCAGTATTGTTCGTCGCTTGCTCCTTGGGAAAGTGCATCTGGACTACGTACTTGAGGTGCTCTCCGGTGGGTGCAATAAGTAGCACGCCCGCACCGGCGCCTTGCAGCGAGAAGGCACCATCAAAGTACATCAGCCACTCTTTGCTTGCTTCCTTTACGGGGATGCTCATCTCTGGAATTTCTTCATCTTGTGTTGGCGTCCACTCTGCTATGAACTCTGCCAATGCTCTGCTTTGGATAGTTGAAGTGCTCTCAAACTTGAGGCCAAAGCTTGACAATTCTAGTGCCCACTCGACAATCCTGCTTGTTGCTTCTGGATTTTTCAGTATCCTCTTCAATGGAAAGCGAGTGACAACTGTGATCTCATGTGCTTGGAAGTAATGGCGCAGCTTTCTCGAGGCCATGAGGAGGCCGAAAAGCAATTTCTGCACACCAGAGTACCTTGACCTAGCCCCCTGCAAAAGGGAACTGACAAAGTAAACTGGGCGCTGCACCATTCTCTTCTGCATCTTCTCATGCTCCTGCGTAGACCCATCCTTGTCGGGACCAGAGCTTGTCGGTGAAGTCCCTTGCTTGTCGCTGGATGCACTTGCCGTGGTTGCCGGCTCATCGTTCGCCTCCCTCTCCGCCACTAACGCAGAACTAACCACTTGATTGGTTGCCGCTATATACAACAGCAACTTCTCTTGTGGCTTAGGTGCCACAAGTGTTGGAGTGGAGGACAGGTATCTCTTTAAGTCCTGCAGCGCAGCCTCCGCTTCCGGAGTCCATTTCATTGGACATGCCTTTTTCAAAATTTTGAAAAATGGCAGGGCGCGCTCAGCAGACCTAGAGATAAACCTGTTGAGAGCAGCTACACAACCGGCAAGTCTTCGTACATCCTTGACGCGCTTTGGTGCTTCAGTCTGCTCCAAATACGCGTTGAGACACAAAGAACCCAAGAAGCTTGCCGAAGGGGACTCCAAATACGCACTTCTCGGGGTTAAGCTTGAGGTTGATCTTGCGCAGATTTGCAAAGGTTTCGTCTAAATCTTGAATTAGGGTCGCTTTGTCCTTGCTCTTGACCACTATGTCATCCATGTAGGCTTCCACATTTCTGTGCATCTGCGGCTCAAAAGCGTGGTGGACTACCCTTGCAAATGTTGAACCAGCATTCTTCAAACCGAAAGGCATCCGTACGAAACAGTATGTGCCACATGGGGTAATGAATGCGGTTTTCTCCTCATCCTCTTCTGCCATGAAGATCTGATGATATCCTGAGTATGCATCAAGAAATGAAAGCAAGTCACATCCGGCCATGGAGTCAACAATCTGGTTGATGCGTGGCAAGGGAAATGGGTCTTTGGGGCAAGCTTTATTAACATCGGTAAAGTCAATACACAGTCTCCATTTCCCGTTTGCCTTGCGCACGACTACAGGATTGGCCAACCACGTAGGATGGAGCACTCCTCTGACAAGGCCTGCTGCTTCCAATTTCTTGATCTCTTCTACAATGAATTCTTGGCGCTCCAATGCCTGTTTCTTGACTTTCTGCTTGACGGGCCGCGCATGAGAACAGACGGCAAGATGGTGCTCGATTACTTTCCTGGGAACACTGGGAATGTCAGACGGTTGCCATGCAAACACGTCGACGTTCGCTCGCAGGAAAGCAACGAGCGCGCTTTCCTATTTAGGGTCGAGAGTGGCACTGATGGTGAAGGTACCACCAGTGCCGTCTTCCTTGGCGGACACCTTCTTGGTCTCTGGTGGAGCTGCCATTGTCTTCCTACACTTGCCGGTGCAGCTCGATGGTGCATCCTCGACGGTAGCGCAGCACTCTGAAGAGGTGCAATTGCTGGAGTGGGCATCAGAGCTCTTGCCGGACTTGGTCTTCTTCTTCCCCCCGGGAGCTTCAGCGGCAA
The DNA here is from genome assembly GCF_002162155.2 of Triticum dicoccoides. Taxonomy (NCBI): domain Eukaryota; kingdom Viridiplantae; phylum Streptophyta; class Magnoliopsida; order Poales; family Poaceae; genus Triticum; species Triticum dicoccoides. The sequence continues at coordinate 134,169,137 of NC_041383.1, read as the reverse complement.
GTGAGTTGCGATCTGTTGCGGCTGCTGCTTCCCGGTAGATCTTGTCGGCGCAGATAAGAGCATCCTTCTTGTCGCCAGGGACAGAGATGACACTTATCGGGCCTGGCATCTTCAGTACGTTGTATGCATAATGAGAGGCTGCCATGAACTTGGCGAGTGCTGGACGGCCAAGTATCCCATTGTAAGGCAATGGAAAGTCAGCAATGTCAAAAGTGACCCTCTTAGTCCTGAAGTTCAACTCGCTGCCAAATGTCACCGGCAACGTGATCTTTCCCTTCGGCTTGCTCCTTCCCGGATTGATTCCTTGGAACGTGCCGGTCTCTTCGAGCTCGCCATCAGGGATCTGAAGCTTCTGGAGTACCGCAAAGGAGATCAGGTTCAAGCCGGCCCCGACGTCAACTAGCATCTTAGTGACCTTGAGGTTGCGGATAGTTGGCGAAACCAACATCGGCAAGCACCCGACCACAGTTATGCGATCTGGGTGGTCCTCAATATCAAAGATGATAGGCGTGCTGGACCATTTCAGAGGCTTGTGTGACTCGACGGGTGGTTCTGCGCATTGACTTCCCGCACCCACTGCTTGAGCTGGGGGTGTGAAGTATGCAGAGAAGCACCACCGTCAATGCACAGGACCTCCATGGCTTTCTGGAACTCCTGCTCATCGGTCTCATCTTCATCCATATCTTCATCGTCGTCGTCGTCTTCATCCTAGTCGCGGCCGCGGGGAGGTCTGTCTCCTTGCCGCTGCTTGGCCTTGCCGCGGCGTCCTCCTCGGCCGGGACGTTTCTTGCCGGATCCTATAGCACCTTCCTGGGCTTTCTCCTTGTCGCGCCGCTCGTATTCAGCTTTCTGTTGCTCAACAAGCTGCTCGACCTTCTTGCATCTCTGGAGGTCATGGCCCTTGGTACGGTGGATCTTGCAGTACTTCTTGTTGCTGCCGTCCTGCTTGTCGGCGACCACCACAGCCTCTGCGGTAATCTCCTTGCCGGAGTCACCAGCTTTGGCTTTCTTGGCGCCACCACCGTTGCCGGACTGCTCAACAACTAGCACCTCTTTGCCTTTCTTCTTCCTGTTATTTCGCCGCCGGTTTTTCCTTGCTGGGGCAGCATCCTCACTGTCAGATCCTCCCGCTCCTATATTCTCTCCGGGGAGTCTCCTCCCTTCCTCAGCACGTGCACACTTGTCGGCCAGGGCATATAGCTCACTGACGTCTCTGATCTTGCACATCTCCATCTCCTCCCGCATCCTGCGGTTCTGCACGTTCTGATGGAACGTGCTGAATACCGCGGCAGGGTGGACATCTGGGATGTTGTGCTGTACGCTGCTGAATCTCTAAATGTACTTGCGCAGGGGCTCTCCTTCCTTCTAGGCGAGCAGATGAAGGTCACTCTGTTGGCCATGAGGCTTGTGGCCGCCTGTGAAGGCGCCGACAAACTGATGGCATAGATCGGCCCAAGAGGATATGGAGTTGTCCGGCAAGTGCATGAGCCAGGATCTGACGTTGGGCTTGAGCACCAGCGGGAAGTAGTTGGCAAGGATCTTGTCCTCGCGTCCCCCAATGGCCTGCACCGCAATGGTGTAGATGCTGAGGAACTCCGACAGATGCATCTTGCCGTCGTACTTCTCCGGTACGTCTGGCTTGAAGTTCTTCGTGCTAGGCCACTGGACTTGCCGTAGCTCACGAGTGAACGCAGGGCAACCTACCGCGTACGGCAAGTCTCCTAGTTCCCCTGGCGCATGCATGTCAATAGAGGGCCTAGCGCGCTTGTCGGATTGACGTCGCGCTTCTCTTCGGCGCTCGATGCGAGTACGAGCGTCTTCTTGCTGTCGATCGTGAAGAACTTGGCGCTGATCGCGATGAGCTCGTGGATCCGATGATGTGGTGGAGTCGCTGTCGAGGTGGATCCGGCGAGTCGGCGATCTTGGCCTTCGGGGTGGTGATTGCATGGTGGTTGCACCCCCACCAGTTTCGTCGCCACCGGCTCGTGCCTGGCAACCCTGCCGCGGCAGTGACGTTCTCGGCTGCCGCGGAGTGTCGCTGTTGGCATAGCCGATGAGACTCTGAATGGTGGCCCTCCATTCGTCTATCTTGTTCGACGTCGGAGGGTAATCCAGGAGCAGTTGAGCTCGCGCCAAAGCTTCTGCTGGAGTGGTGGGTGGCAGTGGCGGACGGCGCGAGGAGCGGGATATGCTCGAACTTCTAACTATGTTAGAAGGAGCATTATCCCGTCCGGGCGACCGTGTCTCGCTCGTGCTGGCACGTTGGCGCATGCTGGTCTTGAGCACCCTGGGATCCACCAGCTTGATCTTGGCCCAACAAACGTATGGTATTGCGAGTACCATGACATTGTCGGTCCTGCGCCTCTTGAGATGGGCGCGGGACAAGCACGGACGTCGAGGTCTGCGCCGCCTGGCCCTTGGACCTGGCAGCGTTGTGAGCTTCCTCGTCGACGCCCGTCCTTCCGCCGGCGTCTACCCCACCACCCGCTTGCTCCAGTGGTGGTGGAAGTGACGTGGACGGAGCAGCTGCCTCCGAAGCCTTCTTCTTCGGTGGCATGTTGATGAAGGAAAATGAAGATCTAGCTTGTGTGAACGCCGGATCAGGTTCACGCAACCTCGACGCCCCCTACCTGGCGCACCAAAGATGTCGGGGAAACTGATCCACAAACACCTATGGGGCCGGCGGACCGAGCCCCTTTCGGTTCGGCGGGGGGCGGAGGTCGCACGACGAGCAGATCAAGGTGAAGCACACGAGCAGTTTACCCAGCTTCGGAGCTCGAGAGAGCTAAGTGTTTACTCCTACTGCTGCTTGTCTGATTGTATTGTGTTCTTGCTCGAGAGAGCTAAGTGTTTTTCTGGCTTCTGAATGAGTCGAACCCCCTCTACGTTGCGCATGGGCCTCCTTTTATATGCTCAAGGGGTCACCGATAGGTGGCAACGCAGAGAATGGTAAAAGCGTAAGAAGTGTTGCGGTTGGTACACCTACTTGCACAGTGTATCCTACCTAACCCTGAGTGCAGGGGACAAAGGCATTAAATGCCCGTCTGTGTCGCCCAAACAGTGCAGAAAGGGACCGTCAGGGACGCCACCGTTCGCCACGATGGCGATCTTGTCAGCGTCGCATGCCACCGCGTACCGCTAGCTGCACAGCCTCCTGCCACGCGCACCTGGAAAAGCCCCAGGGTGACACGTTGGTGGATGCGCGGAGCATGGATACAGGGTGGTTACTTGCCGCCGCAAGCGCCTTGCCGCGGTCGTCGTCTTGTCGCGCCCGGAAGCTTGTCGCTCACCAGGCCTCGAGATGCCTTGGTTGGTCTTCCCAGCAAGGTCCTCTTGCCGGGGCCTTGTTGCCTTGCTGGGACGCGTAGCGCGTCGCGGCAAGTTCCTTGGGATGCCTTGGTTGGACTTCCCGGCAAGCTCCTCTTGCCGGGGCCTTGTCTCCTTGGCTTGAATACTTTGTTCTTGAATGGCTCCAAGGGAACCACGGAGGACCTTGGCGGTCGCCTGGCAAGCCTTGCCGTGGGGTGTTGCAACTGCCCGTGCACAAGTTCGGGATACTAGGGTACCCCTACTCTAGTACACCGACACTCTGCGCCTGCGTATAGATCCTAACTGCCTTCCTTTTAAGCCTACGGCCCCATGGTTTAAGATCCTAACCGGTCTGGGCGATGCGCCATATTTCGGCTCCGCCCACTTGGTATATGGATCCCTCCTGGTTGTGGGGGACGAGGCAAAATAACCTCTTCCATAACTCTAAATGAGCTTTACAGCCCAGGAACAACTCACAGAGGGCAACATAACCCGCGATGTGCAGTATGGAGGCGGGGGTAAGATTATGCAACTTGAGACCGTAGAACTCCAGGAGCCCAGGGAGGAATGGGTGGATTGGAAACCCGGCGCCTGTTAGTAGATATGGGACGAGGCATACCCGCTCCCCCTGAGATGGGTTAGGGAATCTCTCCGCTTGCTCCCCGCCATTATAGGTGGCTAGTCCAGATCGGACGGGGACCATGTATGCGGGCGGAAGGAACCCTTTGGTCCGCAGCTCTATTAGGTGGCTATGAGGGATGGAACACTTTTCCCAATCCCCTAGTTTCGAGCTAGGGGAGTGACGAGCAGGGCTGCGGCGACCGGTCATGATGGGATGGCCTCTTTTGGACGCGCTCTACGAAATGCTTGCTTGGAAGAAGGTGGTGTGCTTTGGATCTGATGATCCCCATCTCCTCAAATAGACGGCTTGCCCGCGGGATTAGGGTGGCAAATGTAAAAATGCCCTGTCCCCTCGTCTTCACTCGACACGTCGGTGCCCATTATTGAAGCACAGAAGCCGAGGTGTACAAACTTACTGGGAGGCCGGACACTATTCGCTACGACGTGCATCGGATTTGGAGAAGAACCCGCCTTGCAATGCCGAAGACAATCTGCGCGCCGGACTCATCGTCATTGAAGCCTGGTTCAGGGGCTACTGAGGGAGTCCTGGATAAGGGGGTATCCGGACAGCCGGACTATATACTTTGGCCAGACTGTTGGACTATGAAGATACAAGATAGAAGACTTCGTCCCGTGTCCGGATGGGACTCTCCTTGGCGTGGAAGGCAAGCTTGGCGATTCAGATGTAGATCTCCTTCTCTGTAAACCGACTTTGTGTAACCCTAGCCCCCTCCGGTGTCTATATAAGCTAGAGGGTTTAGTCCGTAGGACAACAACAATCATACCATAGGCTAGCTTCTAGGGTTTAGCCTCTCTGATCTCGTGGTAGATCAACTCTTGTAATACTCATATCATCAAGATCAATCAAGCAGGAAGTTGGGTATTACCTCCATCGATAGGACCCGAACCTAGGTAAACATCGTGTTCCCAGCCTCCTGTTACCATTAGCCTTAGACGCACAGTTCGGGACTCCCTACCCGAGATCTGCCGGTTTTGACACCGACAACGGCCCATATGTTCTTGGGCTCCTTTCCGGCCCTCGATTACTTCCGGCCCGTTACTGGCATGTTCCCCTAATGGGCCAAATTCGGCCTGTGGCAAAAGTCGGCCAGTTTCTGTCCTGTTAACCCGTTGCACCGTTTCCAGCCCGTCCTATATTCTGGCCCATTAATGACTCGTTATGCCTATGACAGAATTAAGCCTTTGTTGTCCTCCGGCCTGTTAACGACTCGTTACCGTGCTGGGCCGATACCAATTACACCCGTTTACGGCCCAAGTAGACCCATTTATCCGACGACCTGAGGCCCACCGATTCTACGACCCTGTTGGAGGCCCATCTATCGACGGCCCATAGGAGACCCATGGATCCTACAGCCCGTAGCAGGGTCAAGGAGGCCCATTTATCAACGGCCCGTAGGAGACCCATGGATCCTACGGCCTGTAGAAGGGTCAAGGTTACCACGGTCCGTATATGACCCATGGTTGTTGCGGCTGAGGGAGTCCAGGATTAGGGGGTATTCAGAAAGCCGGACTATATATTTTGGCCGGACTGTTGGACTACGAAGATAAAATATTGAAGACTTCGTCCCGTGTCCGGATGGGACTCTCCTTTGCGTGGAAGGCAAGCTTGGCGATTTGGATATGTAGATCTCCTTCTCTCTAACCGACTCCATGTAATTCTGGCCCCCTCATGTGTCTATATAAACCGGAGGATTTAGTTCGTAGGACAAGAACAATCATAATCATAGGCTAGCTTCTAGGGTTTAGCCTCTACGATCTCGTGGTAGATCAACTCATGTGATACTCATATCATCAAGATCAATCAAGCAGGAAGTAGGGTATTATCTCCATCTAGAGGGCCTGAACCTGGGTGAACATCGTGTCCCCAGCCTCATGTTACCATTAGCCTTACACGCATAGTTCGGGACCCCCCACCCGAGATCCTCCGGTTTTGCCACCGACATTGGTGCTTTTAATTAGAATTCCACTCTGTCGTCGCAACAAGGCTTGATGGCTCCTTCGATCATCAGCAACGATGCGATCAAGGGTGAGACTTTTCTCCCCGGACAGATCTTCGCATTCGGCGTCTTCACACTGCGGGCCAACTCGCTTGGCCATCTGGAGCAGATCGACAGCTACACCCCTGACCATCAGGTCAGGTTCGGAAACTTGAACTACACGGACGACATCCGCGGGGACTTGATCTTCGTCGGATTCAGGCCTACCTCAGGAGCGCCGAACAGCCACAACGGGCATGACTTAGATCTACCCTCGGACGGTGTTCGGACTATCACACCTGTAGCTGCCCCGGCCTTTAATCTGGAGAAGATTGCACCATCCGAGGACGGGTGGATGGACCCAGCCATGGAGGCCGCACACTCATCGGCGTTGGAGCCGAACACAGGCTCCACCTCTAAGGAAACCTATGTCACCAAACCCCCGGACTTGTCTCCGGTCTTAGGTTCCGGACCGCGTGCGTCCGTGCCTATCGAATTTGATTGGGCACCGATCATGGAGTTTACCTCCGCGGATATCTTTCAACACTCACCTAGGGTGACGTGCTTAATTCATTGAGGTCTCTCTCTTTATCAGGAGACTCTTGGCCGAACTATGTCCGGCTCGAGTGGGAAGCGGACGACGAAGAAATTCATTACCCACCCACCATCCACTAATAGCCGTTATCGATGACTTAACCGACGTACTCGACTTTGACTCCGAAGACATCAACGGTATGGACAATGATGAAGGAGAAGAACAGGAACCGCCGCCCATCGGACGCTGGACATCTACCTCATCATACGATATATATATGGTGGACAACCCCAAAGAAAACAATGGCGATGAGGCAACAGAGGATAATCCCCTAGGGAGGCAATCAAAGCATGGGCGTCATCAGCGCCGCTCTAAGCCCCGCCATAGCAATACCGGCACAGGAGACGATAGCAATCCGGATGGTGACGAAGACGAATACAATCCCGACCAGCCTAACTTTGAGTAGGCTGAGCAGGAGGACAGGCAAGCTAGCCCAGATGAACAGGCAATGGACGGAGACTTGGAGGACAACAATTTTATGCCTCTCTCCGAAGACGAGGTGAGCCTCGGCGACGATGAATTTGTCGTGCCTGAGGATCCCGTCGAGCAGGAGAGCTTCAAGCGTCGGCTTATAGCCACTGCACAAAGCCTGAAGAAGAAGCAGTAGTGGCTCCAAGCTGATCAAGATCTGCTAACAGACAGATGGACTGAGGTCCTGGCAGCCGAGGAATACGGACTCGAGCTCCCAACTAAAAGTTATCAGAAGCGCAGGTTGCTACCTCAACTTGAAGAGGAGGCGCTAGAGCCTACAATACTAGTGCAGGACAAGGCGGACTGGCCACCTCGTGGCCGAGACAAAGCGGCGTATCAGCCCGAACAACCACCTGCACCCCGCCGCCAATCAAACAAAAACACTAACGCCCGGGGCAATAGGCAGGACCTGCGAGACGTATTGGAAAACAAAGTAGGACAGTCAAGATCGATCTACGGAAGACGGGGACGCGCCACAGTGCGTGATGATGACCATCATGCCGGATACACTAAAAAAAGTATAGCCGGGCCAAACACAACAGACTAGACTCATTCGAACTGTGGCGAGACATAGCCCGGCACAGAGGTGCCGCACTATGCTTCACCAACAAAGTAATGGATCATGAATTCCCAGAAGGGTTTAAACCCGTAAACATTGAATCATATGATGGCACAACATACCTCGCTTTATGGATCAAAGATTTCCTTCTCCACAATCCCATGGCTCGTGGCGACGATCTATATGCCATCAAGTATCTCCCACTTAAGCTCAGGGGACCGGCGCGACATTGGCTGAATAGCCTGCCGGCAAACTCCATTGGCAGTTGGGAGAACCTGGAAAATGTATTCCTTGAGAACTTCTAGGGCACTTACATGCAACCACCGGACGTTGATGACTTAAGTCACATAACCCAACAGCCCGGAGAGTCAGCCAGGAAATTCTGGACTCGGTTCCTAACTAAAAAGAACCAAATCGTCGACTGTCCGGGTACCAAGGCCCTAGCGGCCTTTAAGCATAACATCCGTGATGAGTGGCTCACCCGACACCTCGGCCAAGATAAGCCGAAATCCATGGCAACCCTCACGACTCATGACCCGATTTTGTGTGGGCGAAGATAGCTGGTTGGCTCGTAGCAACAACACAGCAAGCAATCCTGTCACATCAGAGGCCAGAGATAGCAATGGCAAACCTTGACGCAACAAACATAAGCGTCACAAAAACAATAATGATGTCAAAGACACGGCAGTCAATGCTGGATTCCATGGCTCTAAGTCCGGTCAGCGGAAAAAGCCACTTCAAAAGAATAATTCGGGCCCATCTGGCCTGGACCGCATACTCGACCGCCCATGCCAAATTCATGGTACCCCAGGAACGGCAGCCAATCATACCAATAGAGAATGTTGGGTCTTCAAGAAAGCCAGCAGGTTAGGCGCCGAAAACAAGGAGAAGGGGTCTCAAAGCGATGAAGACGACGAGGAGCACAGATCACCGAACAAAAGAGGGCAAAAGCAATTTCCTCCGTAAATCAAGATGGTGAACATGATAAACGCCATCCACATCCCCAAACAGGAATGGCCGTGCACTCTTCGGGATGTCAACTCAACGAAGCAAGTCGCCCCACAATACAAACCATGGCCAATCACTTACGATCATACAGATCGTCTGGCCAATACCAACCAGGGCAATTCAGACGCACTTATCCTCGACCCAATAATTTGCGGGTTCCACCTCACTCGAGTCCTTATGGACGGAGGCAGCCAATGGAGTCCTGGATAAGGGGGTATACGGACAGCCGGATTATGTGCTTTGGCCGGACTGTTGGACTATGAAGATACAAGATTGAAGACTTCGTCCTGTGTCCGGATGGGACTCTCCTTGGCGTGGAAGGCAAGCTTGGCAATCTGGATTGTAGATCTCCTTCTCTATAACCGACTCTGCGTAACTCTAGCCTCCTCCTGTGTGTATATAAACCGGAGGGTTTAGTCTGTAGGACAATAACAATCATACCATAGGCTAGCTTCTAGGGTTTAGCCTCTCTGATCTCGTGGTAGATCAACTCTTGTAATACTCATATCATCAAGATCAATCAAGCAGGAAGTAGGGTATTACCTCCATCAAGAGGGCCCGAACCTGGGTAAACACCGTGTCCCCAGTCTCCTGTTACCAATAGCCTTAGGCGCACAGTTCGGGACCTCCTACCGGAGATATGCCGGTTTTGACACCGACATTGGTGCTTTCATTGAGAGTTCCTCTGTGTCGTCGCCGTAAGGCTCGATGGCTTCTCCAACATTCAACAACGCCGTTCTGGGTGAGACTTTTCTCCCCGGACAGATCTTCGTGTTCAGCGGCTTCGCACTACCGGCCAACTCGTTTGGCCATTTGGAGCAGGTCGATAGCTACGCCCCGGGCCATCAGGTCAGGCTTGGAAACCTAAACTACACTGCCGACATCCACGGAGGCTTGATCTTTGACAGATTCGGGCCCATGTCAGGAGCGCTGAACGATCACGACGTGCATGACCTAGATATGCCGTCGGACAATATTCGGAACATCGCGCCTGCTATGGCTCCGGACTTCGTTCCGGAGCAGGCCGTGCCTTCTGAGGATGGGTGGATGGACCCCACCCCGGAGGCCGAACACTCATCAGCGTTGGAGCCGAACACAGACTCCGCTCCTAAGGAGATCTGTGTCTCTGGACCCCTAGACTTATCTCCGGTCGTAGGTCCCGTACCGCGTGCGTCCATGCCCATCTAATCTGATTGGGCTCCGGTCATGAAATTCACCGCCGCGGATATCTTCCAGCAGTCCCCCTTCGGTGATGTGCTAAGTTCATTAAGGTCTCTCTCTCTCTCTATCAGGAGATTCCTGGCCAAACTATGTTCGGCTTGAGTGGGAAGCAGGCGAGGAAGAAATTCGTCACCCACCCACCACCCACTTCATAGCCACAGTCGATGACTTGACCGAAGTGCTTAACTTCGACTCCGAAGACATCAACGGTATAGACAATGATGCGGGAGAAGAACAGGAACCATCGCCCACAGGGCGCTGGACTGCCACCTCTTCATATGATATATATATGGTGGATACTCCCAAAGAAAACAATGGCGATGAGGCAACAGGAGATAACCCCTCAGGGAAGAAATCAAAGCATGGGCGTCATCGGCGCCGCTCCAAGCCCCGCCACAGCAATACCGACACTGGAGAAGAAAATCAAGATGGCGCCGAAGAGGAATACAATCCTGATCAACCTACCTTCGAGCAAGCCGAACAAGAACCTGGGCAGGTCAGCCCAGATGAACAGGCGATGGACGGATACTTGGAGGACGATAACTATATGCCTCCCTCCAAATACGAGGTGGGCCTCGGCGATGACGAATTCATCGTGCCTAAGGATCCCATGGAGCGGGAGCACTCCGAGCGCCGCCTCATAACCACTGCTAGAAGCCTAAGGAAGAATCAACAGCGGCTACACGCAGATCAGGATATGCTAACGGACAAACGGACTAAGGACCGAGCAGACGAGGAATACAGACTCGGCCGCTGAATACAATATTACCCAAAGCACAGGCTACTACCTCAATTCGAGGAAGAGGCATTAATGCCTGGACGACAGCCTAAACCCCGCCGCCAACACACTACGGCTAGGGGCTATGCGCAAGACATAACAAGCACCCTGGGCACATCAGCACCCAGGAATAGCGTCCGCAAACCCTAGCACAACAAATATAAGCGTCCGAAGACAAGGGACGACACCCAGGACACGACGGTCAATAAAGGAGCCCGCATCCCTTAGCCCGTTCAGCGGGAGAAGACATTTCAAAACATGGGCCCCTCCAGCCTGAACCGCATACTTGGCCGCTCATGTCAAATTCATGGTACCCCAGGGACGGCAGCCAATCACACCAATAGAGAATGCTGGTTCTTTAAACAGGTCGGCAGGTAAACGCCAGAAATAGTAAGAAGGGGTCCCAGGGCGAGAAGCCCAGATCATCAAATAGCACAAGGCGCGAGGGTCATTTCGGCCCCGCCACTCTGGAGACGGTCTTTGGATCATCGAAATATTGCCATACCGAAGAACAAATCTTCGACATTACACCTCTTGGCAGTGGCTATTCAGCACTGCCAAGGTAAACTGTGACCCAACGCATTATAACACAATGCCTACAGCAACCTTAAAACACCAGACCCACGTAATGTAGTCACAATTACGGGCAAGACCGAACTTCACCTCGGCGCCAAAAAGTATTCGGCCATCTTAGTAACAGAAGTAGCGAGTCGCGGCTTTTTCAATCGAACCTTGATTCGACAACCAAACACCCGGACACCGATAAGGGAGTCCGAACTACTTCACCATACCTCAGCCTGATCAGAGCTCAAACAGACCCTCCGGCATAAACTGGACGGTCCACATCCCACGGCTCAGCCACTGTGCGGCACGCACACACTTTTAGCATTTTTTTGTAGGTTTGTAGGTTTGCAGGTTTGCCTTCACGCACGCACACACATCTATGGAATCAGCTTGGACGCACAAAGGGGGTATCTTCATCCCAGCCAAATACAATCCGGATACTACTTCGGATCTGTCCACAACTCCCGACCGCCCAGTCCCAACAGGTTCTGCCGTCATGCCTCTCTTTTATAACATGCACCGTACTCATATGCATAGCCGTATTACTTGAATACAACATGTAGAGTCATTTGACGCTTACCTGCTCTCATTTCTCAACGACATTTTGTCATCACGACATCTGAAACATCGTGTCATGCCTTAAAACGCCAGGAGCTTCATGGCACCCGCACTATGGCAACAAAGTCCGAGCACCTTCTCGGTCGCTCGGCACCCCGAACTTATAGCATTATATGCATTAGCTCCGAATCATGTCTTGGGTCATTAGTTGCGTTTGCCCGGCTCCCATGTTTTGGTACCTTACGTTCCGCAATATCGGCTAAGGTAGCGCTGGGAGAACTGCTGCGATTGTGTCCCAGTTCTTCCGGACGAACACCTCAGCAGAGAAAGCCGAAAACTGACTGTCATGATAAGGCGAGAGCTGGTCAGCTGTTCGCGAGGTTATAAAATCTTTAAGGATTTATTCCACATAATGCCATAATACAATGCAGAGTGCGAAGGATCGATCTATCGATCAGGCGCTATTGGATCCCCTCGTGCGGTCTTCCGAACACCAGGGGCTGCGCCTCCCATACTCAAATTCCTATGGCTAAGTGAGAGTAATAAAGCCCTATATCTGATTGCCTGGTTCGCTGTGTTGAACACCTCCTTCATGGACCCAAGAATGGGATAAAGAGTGTTCAGGTATATCCCGAACACCCCCGTAGTTCCTACATGGGGGCAGAAGCCGACGACTGGCTAACTCTCAAGATTAACATATAAAACGGCCGCGCAGGAATAAAATTTAAACATAACAGGCACATACATAAAAGTGACTTTGTTCCGCCTTACAAAGGACAGCACAACGGCCTTTAGGGAAAAATAATGTCTTTCACACATTGCTCTGCCACAAGGCGGACCCCCTTCAGGACACCATCATAATATAGTTCAGGCTTGCCGTGCTCCTTCCCCTTCGACGGCCCCTCGGTCATCAGCTTCTCAGCATCAAGCTTCCCCCAGTGCACTTTCGCACGGGCAAATACCATTCATGCACCTTCTATGCAAACCGACCGCTTAATCACATCCAGCCGAGGGCAAGCACTCACAATTCGCTTCACGAGCCCAAAGAAGCTGCTCAGAATGGGCTCGGCGGGCCATAGCCGGATAACCAAATCCTTCATGGCTAGTTCAGTCACCTGATGCAGTTCGATCAGCTGCTTCAGCTAGTCGACAAAGGGCACCGGATAATTCGGCGCCAAATACTGCGACCAGAAGAGCTTCTCCGTAGTTTCCTTCTCCTCAGCTCGGCAAAATTGGGCAGCATCAGATATGTTGTGCGGCAGATCTGCAAATGCCCCTAGAAAAATCAGGATTCAATGGGTCACCATGAATCTTCCCTGCGATCGCATACAAATCACTTTGAATAAGAAAAACCCTTACCAGCCGCAATCTTCCGCGCCTCCTGAATATCCTTCAGAGCAGCCTGGGCTTCATCCCAAGCATCATTTGCGGTCTGGAGAGCTTGGACGAGTTCGGATTCTTTCAATAATAGACTCTACTCCAAAGTCTCGCTCTTCTTCACGGCCTCCTGAAGCTCTCGTTCAGCTTCCACGACCCTGGCCTCATGCTTCTCGTGGAGAGCCTGCTCCACGGCTGCCTTCTTTTTAGCCAAGGCAACAGCCTTCTTGAGCGCATCAATTTCGGCATTTGCCCCTAGAGTGGATGTTATAAATGCTTTAAAGTTAGACACAACTACCTACTTGTGCTAAAATTTACTAAAAGTTTCAACATACCCTGTTTATCCTCCAGCTGCTTCTTCACTCGGCCGAGTTCCACTTCGGCCTGATCCAGACTCCGTTTGAGTCCGAACACCTCCGTAGTATGAGAGGAGGCAATTGCTGCAGACGCCTGAGTCATAAAGAAATAGATATATGTCATTAGCTGAGTCTCCTGCGGACAAAAATTTAATCCCCTGTCCGGTTCATGTCCTCTCCGAACAGTGAATTAGGGGCTACTATCTATACTATGACAGTCTTCTAAACATACCTCCAAGCCTTTTATAAGGCTGACGCAAGATTCATTCAGTCCTCCCTCAGCGGCCTGAATCTTTTCTATCACCACGCCCATAAGGGCGTGATGTTCATCAATGATGGAAGCGCTCTTCAGCGCTGTCAATAGGCCGCCCGGCACCTTTGGTTGGACAGAGGTCGCAGGTGGAGCAGTATCACCCCCTCCAGTTAAGATGGGCTGCCTACCTGATCCCGGAGCCTCAACGGTCTCCGGGACTGTGTCCGGTCGTGGGCCGAATCCAAGATCGCCCCCGTTGTCGACATTCACGGGAACCGCCGCTCCCACGTGTCTGGCCCCAGAGGTACGCCCCCTAGCTCAGGTCCTTTTGGGACGACACCTCGGTGTCACAACCAGGCTTTGGGGAAGGGGCCCTGGAAGGAGTCTCGCTCTCCAAGGCGTCGGAACTCAACCAATCCTCCAATGAGGAATGTTTGGCATGAGACTTCGCTGGACTATAAAAAGCACGATGCAAATCGAAATATTACACTCTAGTAATTCTGGATGCATGGACATGTTTGGATTTCATGCACTTATGAGTTTACCAGTGGCTGGGCCCTGGGATCCCACTCTGGGCTGCTGTCGGTAGCTGTGGTGGACGCCTTGGGGATGTGTGTTCTTCCCCTCTTAGGCGAATCTGCCTCTAAGGATGAGGAGGCTGTCCTTTTCTTCCTCCCCCTCGTAGGGGACTCGTACTCTTCCTCCTCCTAGTCCTCTTCCTCCTCCTCGACCTCTTACTCCTCCTTGCCCTCTTCAGAGGAGGGATGGTCACTAGAGTCTTCGGACCTCGTGTCTGAGGCACCACGACGACGGAGGCCGCTCCGGGTCTCCTTGGCCTTTTTGTTGGCCTCTTTCTTCGGTGCCTCATAAGGTGCTAGGACTAGCATCTTCGTCAGAAGTGGTCCGGCCGGTTCTTCCGGCAATGGGGCCGGACAATGAATCCGCCCCGCCTTCTTCGTCCATCCCTGAGGTGATCGTGAAAAAGCACGTTAAAAAACATCTCCCTCAAGACATATGGATGGTCGATATAATATCATGACTTACCGAACTTGCAGGGTGGGACAGTTGGTATCCACGGTCCACGGCGGAGTCCGGCCACGGTTTGCCAGACTTGAAGATCACCTTCCAGATGTCCTTGTGCGAGGAGCCCAAAAGCTCCCGCAGGTTCTGGTGCTCGACCGGGTCATACTCCCACAAATCGCAGCCTCTATGCTGACAAGGAAGGATCAGGCGGACTAGCATCACCTGGACTATGTCAACAAACCTGATGGCTCTGTCTTCCATGCCTTTGACATGCGCCTGGATCACTAACAGTTCGTCGGACGACGACTATTTCACGCCCTTCTTGGGCCAGGACGTAAGCCGCAAAGGGGCTTTAGATCGAAACTCAGGAGCAGCGGCCCATTTTTTGCCGCGCGGCTCAGTGATGTAGAACCACTGCTGCTGCCACTCCTTGACGGAATCATTGAAAGTACCCGTCAGCCATGTGACCTTGGGCATCCTGCTCACCATGGCGCCTCCGTACTCGGCGTGTTCGCCATTCATCACCATGGGCTTCATATTGAAGATCTTCAGCCACAGTCCAAAGTGCGGCGAGATGCGGAGAAAGGCCTCGCACACGACGATAAACATCGAGATGTTGAGGAAGGAATTGGGGGTTATATCATGAAAATCAATCCCGTAATAATATATGATGCCGCGAACGAAAGGGTGAAGGGGAAACCCAATCCCGCAGACGAAATGGGGGAGGAAAACAACCCTCTCATGAGGCTCCGGAGTAGGGACAATCTGTCCCGCCGTCGGAAGACGGTGGCCGATTTTCTTGGCCAGATACCCTGTCGCCCGCAGTTTTTTAATATCCTTCTCCTGGACGGAGGAGGCCATCCACTTGCCTCCTGCTCCGAATCCGGACATTTTCGGAGAACCTTTTTTGGTGGGAGGATGAATGCTTGGGCGCTAGGGCTCGAGCGAAAGGAAAGGGACTAGCAGAAGGAGAAAGGCGTGGATGGAAAGAAGGGGCCTTTTTCTCTTTATAAAGGCGATGAAACTCTGCGCCTCCCTTCTTGCCTAATAAAACCTGCTCGTTCCCCACTCACCGTGTTTGACGGCACGGTTGGGTTACCCATACCCGTATTGATGGAGATCTCGCGATAAGGGGACACGATCTGTGCTTTGACAAGATATGCCAAAGAAACTGCCTCGCGATGTGTGCGGGAGCTGGATGTGAAAAGCGGTTCAAATAATGACCGGACCACAGCGTGCTGTCACGCTGCGAAGAGCTGTCAGCAGATTAGATTCGTGGATTGTTGTTCTCTCTACGACGGTATGTAAAGAGCTGGACACGGTCGTTGTGTTCGGAATTTATCTTGGAGTATTCGGAGATGGAAACCGCCTCGCAATGCCGAAGACAATCTATGCACCGGACTCATCGTCATAGAAGCCTGATTCAGGGGCTGCTGAGGGAGTCCTGGATAAGGGGGTATCCGGACAGCCGGATTATGTGCTTTGGCCGGACTGTTGCACTATGAAGATACAAGATTGAAGACTCCGTCCCGTGTCCGGATGGGACTCTCCTTGGCGTGGAAGGCAAGCTTGGCGATCCACATTGTAGATCTCCTTCTCCGTAACCGACTCTGTGTAACCCTAGCTCCCTCCAGTGTCTATATAAACTGGAGGGTTTAGTATGTAGGACAACAACAATCATACCATAGGCTAGCTTCTAGGGTTTAGCGTCTCTGATCTCGTGGTAGATCAACTCTTGTAATACTCATATCATCAATATCAATCAAGCAGGAAGTAGGGTATTACCTCCATCGAGAGGGCCCGAACCTGGGTAAACATCGTGTCCCAGTCTCCTATTACCATTAGCCTTAGATGCATAGTTCGGGACCCCAGACCAGAGATCCGCCGATTTAAACACGAATAGTAGCAGTCTAAACCTCCTGTACCAGGACACAATGTGCCAGATGGGCATCGATCATTCGATGATCAAACCCACCAAAACATTGTTTAACGGTGTTATACCAGGTGCGCCGGCCAGTTGTACATGATCCATCACTCTGGAGGTAGTCTTTGGATCACCAAACAATTATCGTACCGAAGAGTTAGTCTTCGACATCGCCCCTTTCCGTAGTAATTATCATGCACTACTGGGGCGAACCGCGTTTGCATGATTCAACACGGTACCACACTATGCCTACGACAAACTTAAGATGCCCGACCCGCGTGGCGTCATCACAATTAAAGGCAAAGCCGAACTCCACCTCGGTGCCAAAGAGTATACCGCCGCTTTAACAGCAGAAGTAGCGAGGGGCACTTGCCAATCGAACCTTGAGTCGACGGCCAAGCTCCCAGACACCGATAGAGGAGTCCTAATTACTGCACGGCATGATAGCTCGGCTCGACCAGAGCTCAATTAAAAACTCCAGCAAAAGCTGGGAAGGTCCACATTACGCGGCTCAACTGCTCCGTGGCACACAAATATTTCTCGCATTTCCTTCGCAGGGTTGCTTTCGCGTAGGACAGGACTGGCGACCGGGAATCAGCTCGGACGCGCAAGGGAATCCCTAGATATTCCCCTCGAAGGTAATCTAGATACACTCCGGATCCGCACACAGCTCCTTCCCGCCTGGTCTCAGCAGGTTTTGCCGTCATACTTATTTTTATAAACTCACTTGTACTCATACACATAGACGTATTATACAACATGTAGATTTATATGACGTTCCTCTGCTATCATTTCTTATTGGCACCTTTCGTCATAACGGCATCCGTATATCGTGGCATGCCTTAATACGCCAGGGGCTTCATTGTACCCGTAACATGGCACTAAAGTCCGACCACCTTCTCGGTCGTTCGGCACCCCGAACTTATAGCATTATATGCATCAGCACCGAATCATGTCTTGGGTCAATAGTTGGCTTTGCCCGGCTCCCATGTTTTGGTACCTTGCGTTCCGCTATATCGGCTAAGGTAGCGCTGGGAGAACTACTGCGATTGTGTCCCAGTTCTTCTGGACGAGCAACTCGGTATAGAAAGCCGAAAACCGACTGTCATGATACGGCGAGAGCTGGTTAGCTGTTCGAGAGGTTGTAAAGTCTTTAAAGATTTATTCCGCATAATGCCATAACCAATGCAGCGTGTGATGGATCGGTTTTTCTCCCGATCAGGTGCTTATAGAGCCCCTCGTGCGGTCTTCCAAACACCAGGGGCTGCGCCTACCATACTTTTGACAAACTCCTATGGCTAAGTGAGACTGATAAAGCCCTATAGTCTGATTGCCTGGTTCATTGTGCTGAACACCTCCTTCAAGGACCCAAAAATGGGAGAAAGAGTGCTTAGGTTTATCCCGAACACCCAAGTACTTCCTACGTGGGGGCAGAAGCCGACGACTGGCAAACTCTCAGGTTTAATATATTTCAAACGCCCACATAGGATGAAAAACTTTCACATAAACAGACAATAAATAATTGAAATGACCTTGTTTAGCATTACAAAGGACAGCATGACCGTACTCATGGAAATACAATGTCCCTGGTGCATTTCTCCGCCACAAGGCGGGCTCCTTTCAGGCCACTATCATAATATAATTCGGGCTTGCGGTGCTCCTTCCCCTCCGGCGGTCCCTCGGTCATTAGCTTTTCCGCATCTAGCTTTCCCCAATGCACTTTTGCGCGGCGAAGGCCATCTGCGCACCCTCCATACAGACCGAACACTTGATGACTTCGAGTCGAGGGCAGGCACTCACCAGCCGCTTCACGAGCCCGAAATAACTGCTTGGAATTGGCTCGGCAGGCCATAGCCGGACAATCAAATCCTTCATGGCTAGTTTGGCCGCCTTGTGCAGTTCAATCAGCTGCTTCAGCTGATCGGTAAATGGCACCGGGTAATTCGGCGCCAAATACAACGGCCAGAAGAGCTTATCCACAGTCTTCTTTTCCTTGGCTCGGTAGAATTGGGTGGCATCAGATATGCTGCATGGCAGCTCCGCAAACACCCCAGGAGAAATCAGAATTCAATTTATCAACTTGATTCTCTCCTTTCACAAAATAAAGATCACTTTGTATAAGCAAAAGCCTTACCTGCTGCAATCTTCCTTGCCTCCTAAATTTCCTTCAGAGCACCTTGGGCTTCTTCCCAAGCATCATTTGCGGCTTGGAGAGCTTGGGCGAGTTTGGATTCTTTCCCTGATAACCTCTGCTCCAAAGTCTCTCTTTTCTTCACGGCATCCTGAGGCTCTTGTTCAGCTTCAATGACCCTGGCCTCGTGCTTTTTGCGAAGAGCCTGCTCCATGGCAGCCTTTAAGGGAGTCCTCGATAAGGGGGTATCCGGACAGTCGGACTATGTACTTTGGCCGGACTATTGGACTATGAAGATACAAGATTGAAGACTTCGTCCCGTGTCCGGATGGGACTCTCCTTAGCGTGGAAGGCAAGCTTGGCGATCCGGATTGTAGATCTCCTTCTTTGTAACCGACTCTGTGTAACACTAGCCCCCTATGGTGTCTATATAAACCGGAGGGTTTAGTCCGTAGGACACAACAAAAATCATACCATAGGCTAGCTTCTAGGTGTAGCCTCTCTGATCTCGTGGTAGATCAACTCTTGTAATACTCATATCATCAAGATCAATCAAGAAGGAAGTAGGGTATTACCTCCATCGAGAGGGCCCGAACCTGGGTAAACATCGTGTCCCCAGTCTCATGTTACCATTAGCCTTAGACGCACAGTTCAGGACCCCCTACCCAAGATCCGCCGGTTTTGACACCGACATTGGTGCATTCATTGAGAGTTCCTCTGTGTCGTCGCAGTAAGGATCGATGGCACGGCTCGTTGTCAGGGACAACATCACCTCTGGGGGAGCACTGGCCCAAGGCCAAACTCTCCTGCTGGGCGGCTTCGTCATGACCGCCCGATCGGCTGTCGCGCCCACGATGGCTTCTCAGGTCATCAAAAACAGCCTTCGCGTTCATTCGGAAATCATCGAACAGATGGATCCAATGGAACTCTCATCCCTTAATGAGCTCTTGGATCGCATCGCCGCCCTGGGCGTCGGTACGGACTATGATCGGATTGGGCTTAAACCCGACTAAACGGAGATTTATTCTCCGCCGGTCACCCACGAGATCGCGGTGGTGGAGGAGCATCATATGAACTCTCCCTCTATTTTTAGGACGAACTGTGTCCGGATTTCTGAGCTCTCTGAGCTGGACACCCGCTCGCGGGAGGACATGACCCAAACACCAAACTTAGGATCGGGCAATGGGTAAAACAAATTGGGCAACATCCCAGAGCCCGAGCCTTTAAGCTCGGAAGCTTCTTTGCCCCTGGGTCTCAGATCGGGTCAGGATTTGGATTTGAAAACACCCACCCACCCAATTTTATTCAATCTTCCGCATATTAGACAAGAGCCCCAGGAGATAGTACATCGTTATTGGGCCAGATTCCTCCTTGTGGTAAACAGGGTCAAGGACTGTCGTGAGGAAGACGCCATCTCCCTCTTTCGCAAAAATTGCATGGACAAAGGGATCATCAACGCTATAAGTCACCGTGACATAGTACGCTTTGCTGACTTAGCGGCCATATTGCAGAAATACTGTGCGATGGAAAGCGCTTGGAAAACCCAAACAAACTTCTGGGACAATCCGGCTCTCACTAAACCCTTCGTCCGAACTAAAAGGGAAAACTCTCATAAGTTACCTGAGTCGGTCACCAAAAAAACAAAAGCCTAGTACAAGGCGCGGAAACGTATTGGAGGAATGGCTCAGTGGGCCGTGCAAAATTCACAGCACACCAGATACAACCCCAACCCATAGCCTTAGAGCATGTTGGATACTCCGGCAGGTGGCAAGGAGCGGCGAGGATCTCCTCTTAAACCATACAGCAGAGCAACATCCCGCCGGCAACAACAGTACGGTATTTACAGTCTTCAAGACTTTCGCCTCAAATAATAGGCGCAAAAGCGAGCTCAGTGCAGCCTCGCCGAAGTTTGCCACGTGGCAACAATAAAGCAATGGAACGACACAGCTATAGCTTACAATGCCAGTGACGAACCTCAATTCCGAACAGTCCGAGCACCAGCCGCTTTGGTCCTTAGTCCAATCATGGACGGCTTCAGGCTCACTAAAGTGCTCATGGACGGCGGAAGCGGACTAAACCTCATCTACGAGGAAACCCTTAACAAGATGGAAATTGACAAGAGCCACATTGAGCAAAGCAGCACGACCTTCAGGGGAATCCTCCCTAGTCGGGAGGCGCGATGCGCGGGAAAAATCACACTGGATGTGGTATTAGGCACGCCGGAGAATTACAGGTCCGAAGAAATTACATTCCAAGTGGCACCGTTCAGCAGCGGATACCACGCCCTCTTAGAGCGGGACGCATTCACGAGTTTCCAAGCTATACCCCATTACGGGTACATGAAGCTCAAAATGCCCGGGCCCAACGGAATAATCACTCTAGCTAGTGATCCGGACGTCGCACTCCGCGTCAAAAACAAAACTGCCGCACTCGCCCTGGAGGCATTATCAGAAGCCCTCGTGGTTGAAGAACTGACAATGCTGCGAGCAACAGTGGACAAAGATGACATGATACTCGACAAGCAACCTAAATCCACCTCCTTCAAACCCGCAGACGAGATAGTCAAATTCCAAGTCCACCCAATGGACCCTACAAAAACAGCTTCCATCGGGACACAGTTGAACCCCACAATAGATGCCGCACTACAAGATTTCCTGCATGAGAATTGGGATATCTTCGCCTGGCACCCTTCAGACATGCTAGGCATCCCACGCAGGCTGGATGAACACAGCCTCAATATACTGAAAGGATACAAGCCAGTCAAGCAGACTCTTATGCGCTTCTCAAAGCTTAAGCGGCAAGCCATGGGAGAAGAGCTAGCCAAGCTACTCGAGGCCAGATTCATCAGAGACATCAAACATCCGGATTGCTAGCAAACTTGGTAATGGTACCAAAGAAGGACAAATCCTAGTGCTTATATGTCGATTTCAAGGACCTCAATAAATCTTGCCCTAAGGATCCCTTCCCCCTCCCCCGCATTGATCAAATGATCAACGCCACCGCAGCACACGACTCATTGTGTTTCCTCGATGCATACTCCGGATACCATCAAATCAAGATGGCGGAGTCCAACCAGGCCGCAACGGCCTTCATTACTCCGTACGGCCCCTTCTGTTTCAACACCATGCCTTTCGGGCTCAAAAACGCCGACGCAACCTATCAATGCATGATTCAGACATGCCTGGAGAAACAAATCGGCAAAACAGTAGAGGCCTACATAGACGACGTGGTCATTAAAACAAGACACGTTGAAACTCTCATAGATGACTTGAGGCTTATGTTCGACAACTTCCTAACATATGACATCAAGCTCAACCCGGAGTAATGTGTCTTCGGTGTACCCTCCGGGAAATTGCTCAGCTTCATTGTTTCCAATAGAGGAATTGAAGCAAATCTGGCAAAAATCTGAGCTCTGCCACAATTGGCTATCCCAACAGACCTCAAGCAGATCCAGAAATTAACTGGGTGCGTAGCTGCCTTAAGCCGCTTTATCTCCCGACTGGGAGAAAAGGCACTACCTCTTTATCGTCTTCTTTGACGCACCGAACACTTCGAGTGGACGGATGCGGCCACAGCAGGACTAGAAGAAATAAAGGCTGAGGGAGTCCTGGATTAGGGGGTGTCCGGATGGCCGGACTAAGACCTTTGGCCGGACTCCCGGACTATGAAGATACAAGATTGAAGACTCCGTCCCGTGTCCGGATGGGACTTTCCTTGGCGTGGAAGGCAAGCTTGGCGATACGATATGAAGATCTCCTCCCATTGTAACCGACTCTATGTAACCCTAGCCCTCTCCGGTGTCTATATAAACCGGAGAGTTTTAGTCCGTAGGACGAACAACTATCATACCATAGGCTAACTTCTAGGGTTTAGCCACTCTGATCTCGTGGTAGATCTACTCTTGTACTACCCATATCATCAATATTAGTCAAGCAGGAGTAGGGTTTTACCTCCATCAAGAGGGCCCGAACATGGATAAAAACATCGTGTCCCTTGTCTCCTGTTACCATCCGCCTAGACGCACAGTTCGGGACCCCCTACCCGAGATCCGCCGGTTTTGACACCGACATTGGTGCTTTCATTCAGAGTTCCTCTGTGTCGTCGGTTTTAGGCCCGATGGCTTCTTCGCTCGTCAATTGCGATGCGGTCCGGGATGAGACTTTTCTCCTCGGACAGATCTTCGTATTCAGCGGCTTCACACTGCGGGCCGACTCGTTCGGCCATCTGGAGCAAATCGAAAGCTACGCCCCTGGCCATCAGGTCAGGTTTGGAAGCTTAAACTACACGGCCGACATCCGCGGGGACTTGATCTTCGATGGATTCGAGCCACGACCGGGCGCGCCGCACTGTCACGATGGGCATGATTTAGCTCTGTCATCGGACAACACCCAGAGCGTCGCTCAGGTGTCCGCTCCGACCATTAGCTCGGAGCCCACTGCGCCAGTCGGGGACGGACGATTGGGCGCCGCCCCAGAAGCTGTAACCTCTACGGTGATAGAGTCGGATACCAGCCTAGTCCCTCGCAAGGCCCGTGACTCCAAGGTGTCGGACTCCGATCCAGACTCCGTAAATCCCGCACCTCTTCCGATTAAACCCGATTGGGCTCCGGTCATGGAGTTCACCGCCGCGGATCTCTTTCAGCACTCGCCTTTCGGCAATATCCTGAATTCATTAAAGTCTCTCTCTTTGTCAGGAGAGCCCTGGCCGAACTACGGTCAACACGGTTGGGATGCGGATGACGAAGAAATTTGAAGCCTACCCACCACCCACTTTGTAGCCACTATCGACGATTAACCGACATGCTCGACTTTGACTCCGAAGACATCGACGACATGGACACCGATGAAGGAGACGATCAAGAACCAGCACCTATAGGAAACTGGAAAGTCACCTCATCATATGACATATGCATGGTGGACACCCCTAAAGCGGGGGATGGCGAGGAGAAAACGGAGGATGACCCCTCCAAGAAGCAACCCAAGCGCCGACGTCAGCGGCGCCGCTCTAAGTCCCGCCAAAGCAAAAACGGCGATTCCGGCACCGGAGATAACAACACGTCGGACAGTGCCGAAGACAACCCCCTCCAGCAGGATTCAGTGCAGGAGGACGAAGGAGCCAGCCCTCATGAGAGAGCGGCCGACAAAGAGGATGAGGACGACAATTACATGCCTCTCTCCGAAGACGAGGCAAGCCTCGACGACGACGAATTCGTCGTGCTAGAGGATCCCGTCGAACAAGAGCGTTTCAAACGCAGGCTCGTAGCCACGGCAAGCAGCCTCAAGAAGAAACAGCGGCAGCTTAGAGCTGACCAAGACTTGCTAGCCGACAGATGGATCGAAGTCCTGGCGGCCGAAGAGTATAAACTAGAACGCCCATCCAAGAGCTACCCAAAGCGCAGGCTGCTACCCCAACTTGAGGAGGAAGCAACTAAACCTATATCACCAGCGTACGATGTGCCCGATCGGCCACCCTGTGGCCGCGATAGAGAGGCCTTCAGGCCCTCAACCCAAGCCGCACCCCGACACCGCTTAAAACATACCAGAGTACGGGGAGGCGCAACAGACCTGCGAGACATCTTGGAGAATAAGGCAAGGCAAACAAGATCGATCTACGGATCGCATGGGCGCCCCGCTTCACGTGACGCTAGCTGTTACGCCAGACATAATAAGTATGGCCCGGCCGAATACAACATACCAAGCTCGTCCGAGTTGCGTCGTGATATAGCGCAGTATAGGGGCGCCGCACACCCACTATGCTTCACAGATGAAGTAATGGATCATCAAATCCCCGAGGGCTTCAAACCCGTAAACATCGAATCATACGATGCCACAACAGATCCTGCGGTATGGATCGAGGATTATCTCCTTCATATCCACATGGCCCGTGGTGATGATCTACACGCCATCAAATACCTCCCGCTCAAGCTTAAAGGACCAGCTCGACATTGGCTTACCAGCCTGCCAGCAGAGTCAATTAGTTGTTGGGAGGACCTGGAATCCGCATTCCTTGACAACTTCCAGGGCACATATGTGCGACCACCAGACGCCGATGACCTAAGCCACATGATCTAGCAGCCAGAAGAATCGGCCAGACAATTCTGGACACGGTTCCTAACCAACAAAAAACAAATAGTCGATTGTCCGGATGTCGAGGCCCTTGCAGCCTTCAGGCACAACATCCGAGACGAATGGCTTGCCCGGCACCTGGGACAGGAAAAGCCGAAATCTATGGCAGCCCTCACGACACTCATGACCCGCTTCTGTGCGGGAGAAGACAGCTGGCTGGCTCATAGCAATAACATAACCAAGAGCCCTGGCAATTCGGATACCAAGGATAACAACGGCAGGTCACGTCGCAACAAGCATAAGCGCCGCATTAACGGTGACAATACTGAAGATACGGCAGTCAATGCCGGATTCAGAGGCTCTAAACTAGGTCAACGGAAGAAGCCATTCAAAAGAAACCCTCAGGGCCCATCCAGCTTAGACCGGATAATCGATCGCTCGTGCCAGATACATGGCACCCCCGAACAGCCAGCCAATCACACCAACAGGGATTGTTGGGTGTTCAAGCAGGCAGGCAAGTTAAGTGCCGAGACCAAAGACAAGGGGCTACATAGCGATGACGAGGAGGGCCCCCGGCCGTCGAACAACAAAGGACAGAAGGGATTTCCCCCGCAAGTTTGGACGGTGAACATGATATACGCAACCCACATCCCCAAAAGGGAGCAGAAGCATGCTCTCAAAGATGTCTATGCGCTGGAGCCAGTCGCCCCAAAGTTCAACCCATGGTCCTCCTACCTGATCACCTTCGATCGAAGGGACCATCCCACCAGCATCCGTCACGGCGGATTCGCCGCCCTGGTCCTAGACCCAATTATCAATGGATTTCACCTTACCAGAGTCCTAATGGACGGCAGCAGTAGCCTGAACCTGCTTTACCAGGACACAGTGCGAAAAATGGGCATCGATCCTTCAAGGATTAAACCCACAAAGACAACCTTCAAAGGTGTCATACCAGGGGTAGAAGCCAGCTGTACAGGCTCGGTTACACTCGAGGTGGTCTTCGGATCCCCGGATAACTTCCGGAGCGAGGAGTTAATCTTTGACATAGTCCCATTCCGCAGCGGCTATCACGCCCTGCTTGGACGAACCGCATTTGCAAAATTCAATGCGGTGCCGCACTACGCATATCTCAAGCTCAAGATGCTAGGACCTCGCGGAGTCATCACGACAAAGGGAAACACCGAACACTCTCTTCGAACGGAGGAGCACACGGCGGCCCTGGCAGCGGAAGTACAGAATAGCCTCCCAAGGCAGTTCTCCAATCCAGACATCAAACATCCGGACAACGTCAAGCGAGACCGAAGTAACCTACAACAAATCCGCCTGGCACGTTCCGAGCAAGCATAGCAGTGCGGCCCCAACCCCAGCCCCCGCCAAACGGCGATACTGGTACCACGCGTACATAATTACGCCTTAGAGATACCATGGGCATAAGGGGAGGGGCACAACAACGGCACGCCCATAATGCGGCTCAACCGCACTAAGGGGCTCCCTAGTTTGCCGTTTTCCTTTTTACACACTTTCAGGACCCAACTATTCGGAAGGCCTGTCCGGCAATACACTCGCCGAACCCACGATGCAACAGCCAGGGAGGGAGCAAGCCACGTCAAAAGTCCAGGTGGTCTCTATAACGATTTTAATACCTGTTTTACTTACAATCCCGCAGCTCGCCCCTGGAGGGGAATATGTAAAATACTTCCATCTCTTGCTTACCGCACTTCTTGTATCGTTCTGCTTTCGCAACAGCCCCTTTTTTAATAAACAATATATAGCTCTTACCTATTATTGTACTTATCTATTTTTATATACAAATATGTTCAGTCGTGACATTCTGCAACCGTACACTTTGGTGCGGACAATACACCAGGGGCTTACAACACCCCATAACATGGTGTGAGAAGACCGAACACTCTCACGATTGCGGCACCTCGAACTTATAGCACTATATGCATCGGCTCCAAATCATGTCTTTGGTCAATAGTTGGGTTTACCCGGCTCCCATGTTTTGGTACCTTACATTCCGCATTGTTGGCTAAGGTAGCGCTGGGAGAACTACTGCGATTGTGCCCCAGTTGAGCTGGGTTAACACCTCAGTAGAGAAAGCTAAAACTGACTGTCATGATAGTGCGAGAGACCGGTCGCTGTTCGCGAGGTTTCTTCGAGTCCTTAAAGACTTATGCCGCTTCGAGCGAGGAACCGGACTTATCCGGCCTAGGCGTGGATAGCGCCCCGAACTCAGTCTTCCGAATACTAGGGGCTTCGACGAAATTTAAAATTATAGAATTCTATGGCTAAGTGAGAGTGATAAAGCATTATAAGTCCGATGGACTAGTTCGTTGTGCTGAACGCCTCCCTAGATGGACCCAAGAATGGGAACAAGAGCGCTCAGGTTTATCCCAAACACCCCAGCACTCGTGGCATGGGGGTCGAAGCCGACGACTTGCATCTCTCAGATTTGATAAAGGGCCGCACAGAAGGTAATATTTTAAATTAACAAGTGTTGCTTAACGCATATGAACAAAGCTTCAGCGTACAGGAAAACAAATGCGAGTCTACTCAAAAATTACATCTTTGGAGCACTCATCCGCTATACGGCGGGCACCATTCAGAACGCCATTATAATACATCTCGGGCGTATGATACTCCTTGCCCGGCGGTGGCGCGTCCGTCAACAGCTTCTCCGCATCTAGCTTGCCCCAGTGCACCTTAGCACGGGCAAGGGCCCGACGGGCACCTTCAATACAAACGGAGCGCTTGACGACCTCAATCCACGGACACGCGTCCACCAGCCGCCGCACCAGACCGAAGTAGCTCCCAGGCATGACTTCTCCAGGCCACAGCCGAGCTATGAGGCCCTTCATGGCCTGTTCGGCCACCTTGTGGAGCTCGACCAGCTACTTCAGCTGGTCGCTCAGGGGCACCGGATGTTCGGCCTCAGCATACTGAGACCAGAACACTTTTCCCGTCGAGCTCCCCTCTTCGGCTCGGTAGTATGCGGCGGCATCAGACACACTACGGGGCAGATCGGCGAACGCTCCTGGAGAGCTCCGGATTCGGGTAAGTAGCAGATAATTAACTTTT
Organism: Triticum dicoccoides; assembly: GCF_002162155.2. Lineage (NCBI taxonomy): Eukaryota > Viridiplantae > Streptophyta > Magnoliopsida > Poales > Poaceae > Triticum > Triticum dicoccoides. Next base: position 134,141,246 of record NC_041383.1, on the reverse strand, counting down.
ATATTTTTGCTTTGCATAAAGAATGCCTTACCCGCCGCTATCTTCTTCATCGCCTCGATCTCCTAAAGGGCCTTCTGGGCTTCGGCCTTAGCGTTCTTAGCACTCTCAAGAGCCAAGGCAAGCTCGGACTCTCGAGTCTTCGAGTCACGCTCCAAACTCTCCTGTTTTTCCATGAGAGCGTGGAGCTCTTGCTGCACCTCCGCCACCCGCGCCTCCTGCTTCTCTCACTCGGCGTGCTCCAAGGCCGCACTCTTTTCGGCCTTGGAGACAGCCTCTTTCAGGGTCGCCACCTCGGTCGTGGCTCCTGCAACATTAACGTTGGTCCTGTTCTTATTTTGCAACCAAGTATTTCTATATACATTTACAGGAGGTACTATGTACCCTCTTTATCCTCGAGCTGCTTCTTGGCACGGCCGAGCTCGCTCTCGGACCGCTCGAGGCTTTCCTTCAATGCATTGACCTCCGCAGTCAGTGCGGCAGAGGTCAGCAGCGCAGCCTGCATTCCCATATTGACATATTTCTATTAGACTCATGCGTATATCTTTTTAGATCCTCAGCTCGGCTTTTATTTCCGAACACCGAACTGAGCATCAGGAGCTACTGTCTATTGAGTAATATTTTTTATATATGTTTTTAACACATACCTCAAAGCCCGTTAACAGGCTTGTACAGGCTTCCGTCAGCCCGCTCTTGGCGGACTGAACCTTCTGAATCACCGCACTCATAACAGTGCGGTGTCCCTCGTCGATGGAGGCGCCGTTAAGCCCCTCCAGCAAATTTTTTGGCGCCTTCGGGTGGACGGAAGTCGCCGGCGTCGCAGGCTTGCCCTTCTTGTGAAGGCGCCGCCTGTCGGACTCTGGAACCGCTGATGGTTCTGGAGGAGTGTCCGGCCCGGGGCCGGACTTAGATCCCTCCAGGGCTTTACCCCCTTTGGGCCTGGAGTCCAGAAGGTCACCTTGTGGCGCCTCCAGGACCACCTACTCCTGGTTTTGTCCCCTACGGGACTCCACCTCAGCGTCGTCTGTAGGGAGAGGGGAGGAGGCCATCGGAAGTGAAGCGCTATTCACGTCCGACGAATTCAGAGAGCCGCTCGACGAATCGCCAAGCTGAGCTCTGGGCGGACTGCATGATTAGATTCGGCGTTAGAAGCTATCGAATAATAAAGGAGTGCAATAAGTCATTCGGGTAGCCGGACACTTACGATTTTGCCATTCCCCCCCGCCGTCTTCGGCGTAGGGGGCGTAGTCCGGCAGAAGGTTCTTCCCCTTCTTGGACCCTCCGGCTTCCCCAATTGGGGCGGCCTTTCTTTTCTTTCCTCCCCCCATTGGAGGGGGAGAGGCATCTTCTTCTTCTTCCTCCTCCTCGTCTTCGGAGGCGGAGGGTGCGTTGGGGTTGTCGGGCAAATCCGACGCCACCGGGCACCGGGAACTCTTTCGGGTCCCCACGGCCTTCTCCTTGGCCTTCTTCTCCGGCACCACGTGAGGTGCCGGAACCAGTAGCTTTGCTAATTGCGCGTCTGCTGGGCCTTCGGGCAAAGGAGCCGGACAGTCAAACTGTCCGGATGTCCTCTTCCAGTCCTATCAAAGGAATGGGAGTTTAGATCCCACATAAAGTAACACTATGAAATTCGGGTATCCCGTAAGGGACTAAATGTGAGCTTACATCGGAGGCTTGACGTTTGGCGCAGAATCCATGATCCTCAGTGATGGGAGGGGAGACCTTGGAACTCTTGAAAAGCACCTTCCAGGCATCCTCGTGCTTCGTTTCGAAGAGCCGGGATAGAGTCTGGTGCTGGGCCGGGTCGAACTCCCACAAATTGAAGTCCGTCGTTGACACGGGAGGATCCGGTGGAAGAGCATGACCTGGACCACGTTGACAAGCTTGACCTTCTTGGTCACTAGGTCTCGGACGCAGGTTTGGAGTCCGGTCACCTCTTCCGGATTGCCCCACGACAGGCCCGTCTCTTTCCAGGATGTGAGCCGGGTGGGGATGCCGGATCGAAATTCGGGGGCCGCTGCCCACTTAGGGTCACGCGGCTTGGTGATATAAAACCACCCCGATTGCCACCCTTTGATGGTTTCCACGAAGGCACCCTCGAGCCAAGTGACGTTGGACATCTTGCCCACCATAGCACCTCCGCATTCCGCTTGTCGGCCTTTCACAACCTTCGGCTTGACGCTGAAGATCTTCAGCCATAGGCCAAAGTGGGGCTGGATGCGGAAGAAGGCCTCACACATGATGATAAACACCGAGATATTGAGGATGAAGTTCGAGGCCAGATCGTGGAAGTCCAGGCTGTAGTAGAACATGTGCCCCCGGACGAATGGGTGAAGAGGAAAACCCAGTCCGCGGAGGAAATGGGGAAGAAAAACAACCCTCTCATGGGGCCTTGGGGTGGGGATGAGTTGCCCCACATCTGGAAGCCGGTGCGCGATGTCGTTAGACAAGTATCCGGCCTTCCTCAGGTTTTTGATTTGCCCCTCCGTGACAGAGGAGGCCATCCATCTACCTCCCGCTCCGGACATGGTTGGAGAAGGTTGAGGTAGGAAGTGCGGGCTTGGGCGCTGGAGCTCGAGGGCGCAGGGACGGATAAGCAGAGGAGGAAGAAGGCGTGAATGGAAAGGGTGGATTCTTATCCCCTTATATGGGCGGCCAAAACTACGAGGCCCCCACCGGCCTAATAAAACTCGCTTATCTCCCAAGCGCCGCGGTTAATGGCGCGGTTGGGTTACCCACACCCGTATTGATGAGAATCCCGGAATATGGGGACACGATCTCTACTTTGACAAGACGTGCCAGGGAAACCGCCTCGCTAAACGTGCTGAGGTGGAACAATAAAATGAATAAAAGCCTGGCCGTGGCATGATGTCACGCCGCGGAATACGTCAGCAGATCCGATTAACGCAAATATTATTCTCTCTACGGTGGAATGTGGAACTTATTTTGTAGAGCCGGACACTACCCTAGTGTTCAACATCTTCTATGAAATATTCGAAGGAGGAACCCGCCTTGCAATGCCGTAGATAACTTGCGCGCTGGACTCGTCGTCATTGAAGCCTGGCTTAGGGGCTACTGAGGGAGTCCTGGATTAGGGGGTGTCCGGATGGCCGGACTAAGACCTTTGGCCGGACTCCCGGACTATGAAGATACAAGATTGAAGACTCCGTCCCGTGTCCGGATGGGACTTTCCTTGGCGTGGAAGGCAAGCTTGGCCATACGATATGAAGATCTCCTCCCATTGTAACCGACTCTATGTAACCCTAGCCCTCTCTGGTGTCTATATAAACCGGAGAGTTTTGGTCCGTAGGACGAACAACAATCATACCATAGGCTAACTTCTAGGGTTTAGCCACTCCGATCTTGTGGTAGATCTACTCTTGTACTACCCATATCATCAATATTAATCAAGCAGGAGTAGGGTTTTACCTCCATCGAGAGGGCCCGAACCTTGGTAAAAACATCGTGTCCCTTGTCTCCTGTTACCATCCGCCTAGACGCACAGTTCGGGACCCCCTACCCGAGATCCTCTGGTTTTGACACCGACAAAGGCCCTCTTGAACACCAATCCAGTCCTGACCGCACCAAATACTGGTGAACCCATGCTATTATACATAGCTGCAACACACCAAGTTGTAAGCGCAGTGCTCGTCGTCGAACGAGAAGCAAACGTACACATGTTCCCGCTCCAAAAGCCGATATATTACGTGTCCACTGTCCTCACTCCATGCAAATCCCGGTACCCACACTATCAAAAGATAGCGTACGCGTTCTTCATGGCATGCCGGAAACTATGACACTACTTTCAAGAGTGGTCGATGATGGTGGCCTCCGAAGTACCACTCAATGACATAATAAATAACCGCGGCGCAACATGCCGAATTGCTAAATGGGTTATTGAGCTCCTTCCGTTCGACATAACATACAAACCATGGCAGGCCATTAAGTCGCAAGTACTGGACGACTTCGTCGTCGAATGGACAGAAGCCGAACTCCCTAAAGAGTACGACACGTACTCATATTGGATCATGCATTTCGACGGCTCTAAAATGATGGCCGGATTGGGAGCGAGTGTTGTCCTGACATCCCCCACCGGAGACACGGTTCAATACGTACTCCAAATATTATACACAGACTCCAACAATGCAGCCGAATACGTGGCTCTGTTGCACGGTCTTCGGATGGCATTCTCCATGGGCATCCAATGCCTCGAAGGCGCGGGGACTCGAACCTTGCAATATCTCAGATAAATGGAGACTTTGATGCCAAGGACCCAAAAATGGCGGCTTATCACAATGTCGTGCTTAAAATGTCAGCTCGGGGGGGGGGGGCTCGAATTCCACCATGTGGTCAGAGAAAATAATCAAGCGGCCGATATCCTCACCCACATCAGCGCTAAACGCGACCCCGTCCCACCTAATATCTTCTTGGAAAGGCTGTTCAAGCCATTCGTGGTATGGGAGGGGGAGTCCAGAAATATTAGTCCGGCTCCGAACACAACCCTAGATTCCGAACCATTTGACGTAATCGGAGGCTCTGCCACCGAAATAACACCTTCGGCCCACGAAATAATGGTTGTCATCGCCCCGTGGACCAAGCCCTTCTTGGCCTACCTAAATAGGCAAGATCTCCCCGAAGACCAAAATGAGGCACGTTGTATTGTGCGACGCTGCAAGGCCTACAAAGTCCATGAAGGAAAGCTCTACAAGAAGAGCACCACTGGAGTGCTCCAACGATGCATCTCCGAAGAGGAAGGGCGGCAGCTCTTAGCTGAAATCCATTCCGGACTAGGCAAGCACCACGCAGCAGCCCGAGCGCTCATAAGCAAGGCCTTTCGGACAGGTTTTTACTGGCCGACAGCCCGGGTAGATGCACAGGACCTTGTCCAACCTTGCGTCGATTGCCAACTATTTGCCAATCAGAGCCATATGCCCCCTACCGCTCTCCAAACAATCTGCATAACTTGGCCCTTCGCGATCTGGGGGCTGGATATGGTGGGACCCCTTAAAGGAGGAAGCCATAAGAAAACATACTTATTGGTCATGGTGGACAAGTTCACCAAATGGATAGAAGCCAAGCCAGTTAAAATGGCCGAATCCGGACCAGTGATAGACTTCATATCAGGGGTTGTACACCGTTATGGTGTCCCCCACAGCATCATCACTGACAATGGCTCGAATTTTACAGCCGATGAGGTGAAAACCTGGTGCGGCAAAAAGGGAATCAAGCTCGACTACGCCTCTATCTATCACCCCCAAACAAACAGTCAAGTCGAACGTGCAAATGGTCTTATCATGAGCGGCATAAAACCTAGACTAGTGCGATCCTTGAAGGAATCAGACACACATTAGGTCAAGGAACTCGACTCCATACTCTGGGGGCTGCGTACCATGCCGAATCGTACCACCGGATACACACCATTTTTTATGATGTACGGTGCAGAAGCAGTGCTACCCTGCGACATAATCCATGACTCACCTCGCGTGCACATGTACAAAGAGAAGGAAGCCGAGTTATATCGGCAGGACAACTTAGATGCTTTGGAAGAGGAGTGTGATGTCACAAAAGCCCGTTCCACATTCTATCAGCAACAGGCTCGAAGGTATCAAAGCAGAGAAGTACGGGCCAAAACTTATAACATTGGCAAACTAGTTCTATGCCTCCCCGAGAAGAAGAAGGACAAGCTCAAACCCAAGTGGGAGGGTCCCTTCATCATTGATAAAGTTCTCACCGGTGGAGCGTACCGTCTGCGCAGTGCATCTGATAACAGACTCGAGCCGAACCCATGGAACACGGCCAGACTCCGAAGATTCTACGCCTAGTGCCAAACTCAGTGTTTGTCTCGTCAACTCCACTCCTTCAATTATGTTCTCGTTCTTCCTTTCTCGCCCTCCTTTCCTTTTTAACATATAGCCTTAAAACTACAAGAACCTATGCATTTAATGATCCTTAAATCAGGTGTGCCAACTGTTTCAAGTCTCAGGGGCTACTACTACACATATTAAATTTTCTTACACGTATATCCATCACATATTGGTCCGTTGCTCTGGCAAGTCCATCTTGAGCAGCGCGGATATATGCGTGTCCGGAATTGAAGGCATTAAACGCCTCTTTGGAAAAAAACATTACCGCGAAGCATGGCCCGATGGCGCCGATGATTCATGGCGCTCTCCACTTTAGAATTTGTGGCGGAAAGCCTATCTGTATCCTCTGCAGGAGGACAGTTCGGTGATGTCCCCACATCAACCTCCACCCGTGAATCCAGTTCAGGAATCTGGTTGCTGGAGGCATGTCCGGTAGGGTCCCCAAATATAGTCCGGCGTTTTCTACCAGGACATAATTAAAGCCATCATGTCTCGACGAAAGACCGAATAACCATGGGGCAAGTTTAATGAATACCTCTGCGCCTGCGTCTCAGTCCTAATTGCCTTCCTTTTAAGCCTACCTTGCCTTGGCGCCTCTTGCTAGGACGCCCCCATGAGTTCTGTGCGGTGTCCTGATGGCCGTTTCTATAAAAATACGGCGTGTGAGCATAAGGTATGGCATAACGAAGGAATCCTTTCGGAAAGTTGGGACCCCGACATTACTTACATGCGATACAAGAAGCAGTCTGGGATAATCCGCAATGATGGCCACTAAAGAGCCGCTGCTGCTTGCCTGATAGAAAGTCCCGTTGACAAATTCCACGAATATATCCGGATCTTCTTCAAGTCCGGGGTCGAGAGCCCGGCCGGGATCCTCTGGCTGCGGAGAGGGGTTGTTGAAATCTTTCACGGCCTTCCTCAATTCCTGCTTTGAAACAACAAGGTAAATGATTGTGACAAAGGAGGTAAGAATGGACAGAGTCGAGTAAAGGATGACAGCTTACCCAACTCCGGGGGTTGTACATGGAAAATCCGTCCCGCAGTTTAATGCGGAGGAACTCCTCTTCTTCTCCTTTATACAAATGGGGCAGTATCCTCGCCAGAGATGTGGTGGAGTCCGGACCTTTGCGACCGCAACGGGAGGCATCATCTTCTCCATTGCAGTGCCACATGGGTTTCCCCCTATATTGAAGTGGCCGCACTTCCCGTATTATGCATATTGACATAACTTCGACTATAGTCAGTCCTGACTTGGCCAGGGTTTTTATCCTGCTCATCAGATAAAGGACTTCTCTGTTGTCTTCCTCCTGGGGGCTCCGAGGGCGCCAGCTTTGGCGTTTCTTCAGCGGAGTAGTTGTAAACTCGGGAAAGCCAGTCCGGACTGCGTCCGGAAGGGGAACGTCATCAACATAAAACCACTCTGAAGGCCAGTCTTCGGGCGCCTTCTTTGGAGTACCGAACAAGTATCCAGTCTGGGCAACACGCCATATTTCGGCTCCACCCACTTGATATATAGATCCCTCCTGGTTGCGGGGGACGAGGCAAAATAACCACTTCCATAGCTCGAAATGAGCTTCACAGCCCAGGAATAGCTCGCAGAGGGCAACGTAACCCGCGATGTGTAGTATGGAGGCGGGGGTAAGATTATGCAACTGGAGACCGTAGAACTCCAGGACCCATGGAGGAATGGGTGGATTGGAAACCCGACTCCTCTTAGCAGATATGGGACAAGGCATACCCGCTCCCCCCGAGACGGGTTAGGGAATCTCTCCGCTTGCTCCCCACCATTATAAGTGGCTAGTCCGGATCGGACAGGACCATGTATGCGGGCGGAAGGAACCCTTGGGTCTGCAGCTTTATTAGGTGGTTGTGAGGGATGGAACACTTTTCCCAATCCCCTAGTTTCGAGCTAGGGGAGCGACAGGCAGAGCTGCAGCGACCGGTCATGATGGGATGGCCTGTTTCGGACGCGCTCTAAGGAATGCTTGCTCGGGAGAAGGTGGCGTCATTTGGATCTAAGGATCCCCGTCTCTTCAAATAGACGGCTCGCCTACGGGATTAGGGTGGTAAATGTAAAAATGCCCCGGACCCTCGTCTTCGCTCGACACGTGGAGATGGCCATTATTGAAGCACAGAAGCCGAGGAGTACAGACATTACTAGGAGGCCAGACACTGTTCGCTATGACGAGTATGCCGGATTCGGAGAAGAACTTGGCTTGCAATGCCAAAGACAATCTGCGTGCCGGACTCATCGTCATTGAAGCCTGGTTCAGGGGCTACTGAGGGAGTCCTGGATAAGGGGGTATCCGGACAGCCGGACTATGTACTTTGGCCGGACTGTTGGACTATGAAGATACAAGATTGAAGACTTCGTCCCGTGTCCGGATGGGACTCTCCTTGGCGTGGAAGGCAAGCTTGGCGATCCGGATTGTAGATCTCCTTCTCTATAACCGACTCTGTGTAACCCTAGCACCCTCTGGTGTCTATGTAAACCGGAGGGCTTAGTCCGTAGGACACAACAACAATCATACCATAGGCTAGCTTCTAGGGTTTAGCCTCTCTGATCTCGTGGTAGATCAACTCTTAGAATACTCATATCATCAAGATCAATCAAGCAGGAAGTAGGGTATTATGTCCATCAAGAGGGCCCGAACCTGGGTAAACATCGTGTCCCCAGTCTCCTATTACCATTAGACTTAGACGCACAGTTCGGGACCCCTACCCGAGATCCGCCGGTTTTGACACCGACAGCCTTCTTCTCGGCTTCGGCCACAGCCTTCTTAAGAGCCAAAACTTCGGCCATCGCCGCTGAAGCATACAATAAAAAATATTTTAATTAAGCACACTTTTTCATTTGTGCTGCAGGAAACAGAGGTTTTTGCATACCTTGGATAACCTCCAACTGCTTCTTTATTCGGCCAAGTTCTTCTTCGGCCCGCTCCAGACTCTACCTCGGTCCAGATACTTCAGCAATATGAGAGGCGGCATTCGTCACTGACGCCTGCTTATAAAATAAAAGAGGGAGATGTAGATGTCATTAACAGAGTCTCTTGTGTACATAAATTTGATCCTCTATCTGGTTCTCTCTTTCATCGGACAGTGTATCAGGGGCTACTATCTATACTATGACACTCTTCAAAACCTCACACAACATACCTCAAAGCCTTTTTTAAGGCTGATGCAGGATTCATTCAGTCCACTCTCAGCGGCCTGCATCTTCTCAATCACCGCACCCATAAGGGTGCGGTGTTCATTGATGATGGAAGCACTTTTTAGCACTGTCGATAAACTGTCCTGTACCTCTGGATGGACAGAGGTTGTCGGCAGAGTAGGCATGCCCCCTACAGCCGAGGGGGGCTGCCTGCCCGATTCTGGAGCCTTAAAGGTCTCCGGGACAGTGTCCGGTGAAGGGCTGAATTCGAGATCACCCCACCGTCGATGCTCATGGGAGCCTTCGCTCCCACATATCCGGCCCCTGAAGTTTGGCCTCTTGGCGTTGCCTTTACGGCCTACCCCCTCCCTGGTCTGGGTCCTCCTCGGGGGTGTCTCGCCCTCTATGGCATCCGAGCATAGCGAATCCTCCGACGAGGATTGTTCAGTGCGGGACCTCGCCGGGCTGCAAAAAGTATGGCTTAGATTAAAATATTATGCCATAATGAGCCTAGATGCATAGGCGTGTTCGGGCTTTGTATACTCATGAGTTCACCAGGGGCTGGGCCCTAGGATCCCACTCCGGGATGCTATTGGCAGCGGTGGTGGATGCCTCTGGAAATGGGGTTTTCCCCTCTTAGACGATTCGACCTCCAAGGATGAGGAGGCCGTCCTTTTCTTTCTTCCCTTCACGGGGGATTCATCTTCTTCCTCCTCCTCCTCTTTGGAGGAAGGATGGGCATTGGAGTCTTCGGATTTTGTGTCCGAAACGCCACGGCGACGAAGGCCGCCCCTGGTCTCCTTGGCCTCCTTCTCGGCCTTCTTCTCCAGCGCCTTGTAAGGCGCCAGGACCAGCATCTTCGTCAGAAGTGGGCCGGACGGTTCTTCCGACAGTGGGGCCGGACAGTGGATCCGTCCCGCCTTCTTCGTCCAGCCCTAGGAGAATTATGGAAAGCACATTTTGCATCTTCCTCAAGATATGCGAATGAGGCATACGAATTACCAGACATGGCGATGACTTACTGGACTTGCAGGGCAGGACAGTTTGTACCCACGGTCCTCGGCAGAGTCCGGCCACGATTTGCCGGACTTAAAGAGCACCTTCCAGATGTCCTCATGTGAGGAACCATAGAGCGCCCGCAGGGTCTGGTGCTCAGCCGGGTTCTATTCCCATAAATTGCAAGCCCGGTGCTGACAAGGAAGAATCCGGCAAACTAACATCACCTGGACCACATTGACGAGCTTCATGTTCTTGTCCTCCATACCTTTGACGCGTGTCTGGAGTACCGACAGTTCGTCGGACAAAGACCAGTTCAGGCCCTTCTTGGGCCAGGACGTAAGCCGCAGGGGGGCTCTGGATCGGAATTCGGGAGAAGCGGCCCACTTTTTGCCGCGCAGCTCAGTGATGTAAAACCATTGCTGCTGCCACTCCTTGACGGAATCATTGAAAGTTCATGTTGTCCATGTGACCTTGGGCATCTTGCTCACCATGGAGCCTCCACACTCGGTGTGCTCGCCATTCACTACCTTGGGCTTCACATTGAAAATCTTCAGCCATAAGCCGAAGTGTGGAGAGATGCGGAGAAAGGCCTCACACATGACGATAAACGTCGAGATATTGAGGAAGGAATTGGGGGACAGATCGTGAAAACCGATCCCATAATAATACATGATGCCGCGAGAAAAAGGGTGAAGGGGAAACCCTAGCCCGCGGAAAAAATGAGGGAGGAATACAACCCTCTCGTGGGGTTCCGGAGTGGGGACAATTTGTCCCGCCGTCAGAAGACGGTGGCCGATTTTCTTGGCCAGGTACCCGCCCCCCCGAAGCTTTTGATATCCTTCTCCTCGACGGTAGAGGCCATCCATTTGCCTCCTGCTCTGGATCTGGACATTTCCGGAGGACCTCTTTGGGTGGAGAAGACGAACGCTTGGGTTCTAGAGCTCGAGCGAAAGGGAAAGGATGAGCAGAGGGAGAAGAAGGCTTGGGTAAAAGAGAAGAGTTCTTATCTCTTTATAGAGGCGGTAGAAACTGTGTGCCTCCCCACTTGCCTGGGAAAACTCTCTTGTTTCCCAAGCGCCACGATTGATGGCGTGGTTAGGTTACCCGTACCTGTATTGATGAGAATCCCGTGATAAGGGGACAAGATCTCTGCTTCGACAAGACGTGCCAAAGAAAACCGCCTCACAATATGCGCAGCAGTTGGTTGAGAAAAATGGTCCAAATAATGACTAGGCTGTGGTATGATACCATGTCGTGAAAAGTTGTCAGCGGATTAGATTTGTGGCATATTATGCTCTCTACGGTGGTATGTGGAATTTATTTTGCAGAGCCAGACATGATTCATGTGTGCAAAATTTATCTTGGAGTATTCGGAGATGGAACCCGCCTTGCAATGCCGAAAACAATCTGCGCACCAGACTCATCATCATTGAAGCCTGGTTCAGGGGCTACTGAGGGAGTCCTGGATTAGGGGGTATTCGTACAGCTGGACTATATACTTTGGCCAGACTGTTGGACTATGAAGATACAAGATTGAAGACTTCGTCCCATGTCCGGATGGGACGCTCCTTTGCGTGGAAGGCAAGCTTGGTGATTCGGATATGTAGAATTCCTTCTCTGTAACCGACTTCATGTCACCCTAGCCCCCTCCGGTGTCTATATAAACCGGAGGGTTTAGTCCGTAGGACAAGAACAATCATAATCATAGGCTAGCTTCTACGGTTTAGCCTTGATCTCGTGGTAGATCAACTCTTGTAATACTCATATCATCAAGATCAATCAAGCAGGAAGTAGGGTATTACCTCCATCGAGAGGGCCCGAACCTGGGTAAACATCGTGTCCCCAGCCTCCTGTTACCATTAGCCTTAGACGCACAGTTCGGGACCCCCTACATGAGATCCGCCGTATTTGACACCGACAACGGCCACTAGCAAACCAGGGGAAAAGAAGACTAGGAAATAAATAAGGCCGAAACTAACGCTAGGCTATTAAGGCGATTGCACAGATTACATCCACTCGGCATCAAAGATCGCCACTAGTGCAAATATAGGGAACACCCCACACTATACAAAAATGGCTTGCTATTTTCTTCAATCGGTGCCTGCACATTAAGAACAAATTTTGTATCGCACCAAAACAAATTACAACTATAAAACAAAAGGAAGGTTGGCATAAAAGTTAAAAGTCTAGCAGATAAATGCACCACCCGAAGTTTAGAAGCTCAGTTCATTTGACCTGACTGTTATGTTTTCATGCTATATTGTCCGATGGAGCACCATAACCTTCGCCTTCATTTCTCCTAGGCTCCTAAACAACATAGAAAATGTCTGATAGTCTGGTTTCAAAACCATGCATATCTTGGCGACATCGAACAATGTCTCTCCTTGTTTCACAAAGGGTATCTGTTAGGGAATGGACTTGTGTCTGGAGAGCAGACACAACATTGTTTTGAGCTTGCATATCTCGATCATGAGGCAGTTTGGACGAGATTGCCTTAACAACCAACCCAGTATTACGTAGGAACGTGCTTTTGGCACTGTTAGTGGATAGGTACTGACCCACTGCACCAAGAGCTGACATTGCGGTTATAGTTGCCTCGCCAACTTTAGAAAGTGGCGGTTCCACCATTTTTTCCATAGATCGCTGAAAAGTTGAGTTTTTACATTAGTAGTACCAGAACAGAAGATATTAAGGAGGCAGCAAAACCAAACAAAATAGCTTTGGTCTATATATAGAACTTATTCTGGTGAACCCATGTAAAATATTAGTTGTATTTTATTGCAAAGTACATAATAAAACCAGGTTCCAAACATATGACCATGTACCATCGCTAAAGTATTGTCCATTTCTTCACATTGTATTGATGACTAAGGATAAAGAGACGAAGTTTATGATACGGTAAGCATAGTATGTGTCGTGGTATTCTCACGGGGGGTGTGAGTCGATAGATGCCACAAGGGCTTAGTGTGAGGGTAAGACTGCTGCTGATAGGACCGAGAGCGGGTATGCGAGTAGCACGCGGTGGTCTACCCAGCTTCGGAGCTCTCCGGAGAGATAATACTCCTATTGTTGCATGTCTGAGTGTATCTGGTATGTATATGTGGTACAGAGTGCTCCTGGAGTTGTATTCAGATGAGTGCTATATGTTCGAAGGGGGGTCCCGGCCGGTCAGGTTCGACTGGCCAGGCGGCGAGGTAACTTGCAGCGCCCGTTTCTTCTTTCTTCTCTTCTGCTGGCTGCTGGCAGCCGGACAAAACTCTACTTGTTTTTGCTTCTTGCAATCTTTCGTGGGGGCGCGCCAGCGCACCCACTGGGTGTAGCCCCCGAGATTCGGGCCGACTGCTGAGCAGTCGGGCCGGATCTCCCGGTGACTACTTTGTCTTCTTCTTCGCGGGGGCGCGTCAGCGCACCTGCTAGGTGTAGCCCCCGAGATCTGGGCCGACTGCTGAGCTGTCAGGCCGGATCTCCCGCGACTACTTTGTCTTCTTCTTTTTCTTCTTCAGCCGGCTGGGCGGGCGGACCCCGACACAGCAGTCGGGCTCTTTGCAGTGAAGCGGGTAGACGAACCCGCCGGCCTAGCAACAACGCGGGCTGTTGACCGGAGCAGTCGACTGGACTACAGTCTGCAAAGTCGGATCCTCCTTTTCTTTTTTCTTTTTTTCTCTCTCTTTTTTCTCTCTCTCTTTTTTTTAGCACTTGGCCACTTCTTTCTCAGCCGGCTTGGGCAGCCGGCCCCTGACTTTTCTCTCACCCGACCCCCCTTTTTCCTATTTCTTTCTCTGTCGGGTGGGCAGCCGGCCCAGCACCCAAGCAGTCGGCCAGCCGGCTGGCGAGGGCGGCGGAAGCGGCGGGGAGCCGGCACACACGCGGGCTAGAGGCAGCCGGCGGAGGGCATCCGCGAGACACAGCCGGCGCGGGCGTTCGAAGACGGCTGGCGACCAGCCGGGATGGAGGAACCGGCGTGGGGGAGCGAACGGGCCGGAGCGGGACAATGCCAGAGGCGGGGGCGCCAGTGACCCGGCGGCCGGGTGCTGCAGGAGTCGGCCGGGTGAGCGGAAGCCGACAAGCGCGGAAGAAGCCGACCTGAGGCGGGACGCGGCTGTGCGCGGCGAGGCCACCCGAAGCCGGCGCGGGACGTGGAGAAGCCGGCGCCGAGGCTGGGCATGTGGTGGCTTCTATGAAGGGAGCGGTGAAGGAGGACTTGCGGCAGCGTGGCTTCCGAGCGGTGGCTCGAAGCGGCTACAGGCGCGGCATGCGGGGCTCGCACGGATGAAGAGGAGAGGATGTGGACGGACGGCATGGAGTCGGCGGCCACCGAGATGGCGCAGTGGCCGGGGCCGCGGAGCAACAACCGGAGCCGGGCAGAGCGGGAAGCCTGGCGTAGCTGGAAGCTGGGCAGAGCTGGACGAGGCCGAAGCCGGGCGGCCGGCTGACGCGGTAGAGGTGCGCGGTCGCGCGTCCGGTTGGAGCAGAGCTGCAGGGGGCCCAGTCCCGCACGCGTGCGCGGGGAGGAAAGCCCAACGCAGGGGAGAAGTCGCGGCCGTGCGAGAGGCGTAGTAGGCCGGAGCAGAGTGGAGCCACGACGGAGAGGCCAGGAGCGCAGGGTGCGGGGGACGGAGGTCGACGCAGCGGAGGACTAGTCGGAGGAGAAGGAGGTCGCGGACGCTAATTGTTGCGGTAGGAACGGGACTGCAGCCAACGCCCGGTGGAGGGAGCTGCGCATCGAGGCCGAGTGCGCTAGCTGCAGATCGAGCCATTGTATGGCCATTGTGCTTGTGTACAGGTCGTGTCCGTCCTGTATTTGACAAGTGTATGGGCGATGTATAGGGATTATACAAGGATTATCTGGGGCTTGTTCGACTTGCATCTGATCATCGTACAAGCGGTGTATGGGCATTGTTTGGGTAGTATATCTGTGTAGTGTATGGCTAATGGTTTGACCATTGTGTGACTTGTATCTACCTAGCTTGTCTCGATGATATTTGGAGGAGCGAACGCCCGTGTCGGCCAGAGCAAGACGCAACACGGAGGAAAGCAACATGAGCGGCGCGTGGACGGACACGGCTGACCAAAGCGAGGCCCCGCGCGTGGCGCGCGCGCAGACGGACACCCGGCGTCGCAACGGTGGTGATGACGAAGGTGGCGAGGCCGCCAACGAGGGCGCGCTGTCCCGCACGGCCTCTCTAGGGGCGGGTCGAAGTTAAGCCCCCGAGCGCTACCGGAGAGACGGCACAACGCCGCGGCGGGGAAGACGAAGATGGTCCCGCCCGGACAGCGAAACCAGCAGCAGCGTGGTAGCATAATAGTAGTAGCACACCACGGTGGGCGCCAACTTTCGTCGTATTCTCACGGGGGGGTGAGTCGACAGATGCCACAAGGGCTTAGTGTGAGGGTAAGACTACTGCTGATAGGACCGGGAGTGGGTATGCGAGTAGCACGCGGTGGTTTACCCAGTTTCGGAGCTCTCCGGAGAGATAATACTCATACTGCTGCATGTCTGAGTGTATGTGGTATGTATATCTGGTATAGAGTGCTCCTGGAGCTGTATCTGAGGTTAGTGCCATAGGCATCTGGCCTCGTATATGTGTGTATGGCCGCATGTGCCTGAGCATGCATGCGTGAGTGTGTGGTTGGCTAGCTAGCTCTCTTGCTAGCTAGCTTGCTTGTGTGTATGTGTGAGTCTCCATCCCCCTAGATGGATGGATGTGTGCCCATAAATATAGGCATGGCTAGCTTAGAGAGTAAGCTATGTGGTGGGCATGGGTAAGGCATGGTGCATGTCATGCTTGTCCCCTGGGTCACTTCATAAATAGTGCCAGGGGACAAGTGACACTATACATGATGGCTTGAGATGACACATGAATAGTGCTTGGGTATGATCGTCTCGTCGGTGTCGGGTCGGGCTGCAGTCGGCAGCCGGCTGGTTAGCACAGTCGGCAGCCGGCTGGTTGGAGCAGTCGGCAGCCGGCAGCCGGCCGGACAGAGCAGTCGGACGGGGAGCCGGCAGGAGCGGCCGGGCAGTTGGACTGAGGGGCTTTGCTAGCCCCGATCTCTTGAAATATCGTCTTGCCGTCTTCGGGGTACCCGTGGTCAATTACTCCGACAGTATGACATCATTCATATCACAAAACAACTGAGAACAGACAAACAGGCAATTGTAACATTGTGTGGGAAAGTCCAGCATGGAACTAGATTACAGGTCAAGATCAAAGGAACATCACTCCTCTCTTTTAAACCTTGTAAGGTGAAATGATACGCTAAGGCAATTGTATATAAAATTGAAAAGAATAATAGACATTGGCTGCAAACCATGCAGTTCAAGGCACAAGTCAGAGTAAGTAGTAGTTAAAAGGCATGAGGATTAAGGACTTACAACTGCGGCTTTGACTGGTGTAGTCATGCCCTTCTTCTTGCCGGTGTGACAGTCCTTGAAGATTTCCACATCATTTGGTTCATGTACTTTTTGGTCCTTGCGGGCTTTCCTCTGCATTTGGAACAAGTCAATATAGATCTGATAATATGGTACAGCGAAAAGAGTGAAACAGCAGCTAATTACAAGAGTCTCGCAGTGTGCAATATAGCTACGAGATCCTGTCGTCTGTTGGAATTTCACTTTTATACGGTTGACCTTGTTCTTTGAATAGTTCACCTACAAGAAGATAGATTTGTGTGGCACATGTGTAAATAGGACTTCAACATGTGATCTGATCACATATATATAATGTACCTGATACTTTGGATCAGACCAGTGTTTAACAAGGCCCCTCCAGTCTTCATCCGATATATTTTCCACTGGAGATGTTTGGGAAAGTTCACTGTTAGCCTTGCCTTCAAAGTGAGTTTTCCTCAAGTTATATCGATACTGTCAGAGCAGGCTTGAAAACATGGGTGCAAGCTTGTATGGTTGCATCATCTTGGCTATCCAACTTGAACCTCATCTGTTGAAAATTATGGGAGTCTTATTATCAGCAACCTAGAAAGTATGGGACAGAGCAAGACGATATTACTAGTTTCCATACATAACCATACTAACAGATACATGGTCGAGGAAGGTGTTGAACTGGGTTTCATCTTTGTCATTCCTGTACTGAATCCATGTTGGGAGGATACGTACATGACACCTAACGGCAACCGCTGCCTCTAATACTAACTTGGCTGACTCTGTAGCATCACGTGGCCTTTTTAAACCTGCCTCAAAACCGATATCCATTCTTCCTCCTCTAGATTTAGTTAACCTATCGAGCATTATCCCTGATGTTTGTTTCCACTTGCGCCTGGGTGCTAGTCCAACAATGAACATAGGAAGTGTAGGTGTACATCAAACTGTGAGACTACATATAAAGAAGCATGCAACTATAACTTGACTCCAGCAACTACCTTCTTGCTGTTGAAGCTCACAAGGTTCATCTAATCTTGCCAACTCGTGTTGTGTCAAGAGTGCTTTGGAAGTAGTGTCAGGTGGCAAGGGAGCTTGGGAACATGCTGCTAGTTCAGTTGACGCACGAGTAACTCATGCAGCTGGTAGTACTATGGAAGGTGTTACAAGAACTAGGGTTGTCTCTGCTTGTTTGGTGGCAGCTATTTGTTTCTGTTTGGCTTTTTTTGTAGCTCGTGTAGCATGTGATACCCTATTTGTAGAATTTTCCGCTGGACTTTGGCCTTATATTGCACCATCAGTACCAGCAGAATCTGCAGGATTCTTCCGCTTCCTATTCCCTCCCATTCTGTGTTTCTTCCTCTTTCTCTATGCCATGTTAATTCAAGCCGACAAGAAAAAGAATAACAATTTAGTGATTCAGAACAAATTGATGCGTGATACAGACGAACTGAACTTTGATGATAGACAACCACATGATAGGAAGATGTAATATGTACGAAATACAGGATGGAAGAGATAACCAGAACTATGATGTGTAAACTAAGCAGAAGACATTTCACTAAATTAGAAGCAATGCAATGGAAGGTAGACACCATATGAAAGATGCTACAAATATCGCTCTGCCAAGTTAACAGTGTCTCATCATAAATGGCTTTTAAACAAATGTGAAGCAGTACAAGAAATAAATCATATGCAAGATGCAAACAACATCACACTACCAAGTTAGAGGTCTCTCATCATTAGTGCCATTGCATATTCACAACATTGCATATTCACAGCTTATGATGTGTAAACTAAGGAGAAGGCATTTCAACAAATTAGAAGCAATGAAAGCTAGACACCATATGAAATATGCAATGAATATCACTCTACCAAGTTAAAATTGTCTCGTCATAAGTGACATTTCAACAAATTAGTAGTACAAGCTAGAAAAGAATGCGAGATGTAACCTATATCACACTCCGAAGTCAAACGTGTCTTATGATAAGTGATTGTTGCAGGTTACACAACAGTAGTAATTTGATGTAAGAACATGGTGTGATAGACAGATATTGTATGTTCTAGAAACAGAAACACGTGTCTTATTCAAGTATAATGTGTAAAGTAAGCAGATGGAATTCAACAAAGTTAGAATCAATACAAGCTAGACATCACACATAACAACCAACCACATATAACAGTGTCAAGTTAGAGGGAGCACCGGTGATGGTGCACTAGGGGAGACGTGCTAATCATAGACACGGCTACGTTGAGTGTCTATGCATGTGTTGTCTTGGAATTCATCTTGGGGGATGGAGGAGTAGAAACTGTAGAGGCCCTCGACAGTGTCCTGGACTAGGGGGTACTCACCACGTCGTCCCCCGATCAGTTAGATTGGGTCGAGGACACCCATGGCCATATACTCATGGGCCAGTTCGGACAGTTGCTGCATACAAGGAAGATTCCACAAGACTTGGTGATCAAGACAAGAACTCCTCCCCCACCGGCGTATTCGGCTAGGACTCTTGTTACTCTAGGCCTATGGTACATTATATAAACCAAGGTCGGGCTAGTCGATAGATTATGACATTACTCATCATACCTCTAGGGTTTAGACCACAACATATGATCTTGAGGTAGATCAACTCTTGTAACCCCTATATTCATTATAGTCAATCAAGCAGCATGTAGGGTATTATCTCATCAAGAGAGCCCGAAGCTGGGTAAAATCACGTGTTCATGTTACCATTGATCCTAAGATGCACAGCTTGGGACCCCTACCCGAGATTCGTCGGTTTTGACATCGACATTGGTGCTTTCATTGAGAGTTCCGCTGTGTGATCGGCAAAAGGATCAATGGCTCGACTGCAGGTCAACTGCGACGTCGGCTTCTTCGTCACTAGCTCGACTGGTCACCTTGGCTTGACCGAGGACTGCGCCCTACCTCCTATCGTCATGTTCGGATGAGGGCCTTCATCAACATCAACTCCGATCTCTATCAAGATCATGGAGCAGTCATCCATGGAGCTCGGGGGCTCAACGTCAACATTGCCCTCAGGCGATCGTGCTTTTTTTCTGGACAGCAAACTTGTACCCGCCGCCACCGCCTCCTTGAGTATCGCCTAAACGATTGCTTCGGTGGAATTATGCGGAATTAAGTCTACAACAACCCTGTGAAAATTTCGTCGAGTTCCGATGGAGGAATCTCCGGCAATCTTCGATATATCGGAGCCCTGTTGAATCTGGACGAGAATTCGGATGAGTTTGGAGCGGGGTGTCTAGCATCTAGCTCGGACGTCCTTTAGTAGATCCAACCGTTGATCGGCTGCGGAATTCCCATATCTATCACTTGCCAAAAATTCAGCTCGATCCGACCGTCCGAACTCCAGGAACCTTCCGATTAGTGCATCACTTTTCGAATCTGTTTTCTGCGCGAGAACGAATCCGATCCAAGTTCATCTTCTTTATGAACAAGATTTCAGACATCCTTTTTGAAGGACGTTTTTCGTATGGGGTATTGTGTTTTATTCTCAAACACATCTCATTAATATTAAAAGTATTTTTACAATACGATTTTCACCATCGCATCGGTGTCAAACCGGCCCAACAACATCACTCCACGGCGGCCGACCTGTGCTAGACACGTCGTCGCTTTGTTGAGCCGAGCTCAACTTCTTCGGATCATCATCTCGGCCAGCCGAACAATAGTTCGGCATCGTGAAGCGTAAATCGTCACCAACATTGCCGCCCCACGGATTACACGGAGCGGGCACACCGGCATCGCCGCACGGTCACTTCATCAAGCCAGCATTGATCACGTCACAAGCTACGACCTACATCGGCATGGCCGAACTGTTGCTTCATCGAGCCGATGTCCATCACGCCGAACTACTTCAACACCTCGGCTGACACATCTCGTCACCGACCTGCTCCATCTCCTTGTCTGGACTGGGGGCTTCGTCATCCCTTCATGAACTTACTCCAGAGACTTCGGCGTCACTAGCCGACCAGCTTCATCACATTAGCTGGACCACGGGCTTCACCGTGGCGAGCCAACCTTTGCCAGGATTGTCGTGCCATCGCTTCATCACCCATCAGGCAATGGGTGTGTGGATCGAGTCCCAATTTTGGGAGTAACCTTTCTTCGAACCGCTACAACAGATAAACCAGGTGCTATTAATCCTAGCAATTTTCGCTCGTTTGGGTTCATTTTTTCCAAGGAATTATTACACTGCTTTGTTCCATCATCTGTACACAGGTCTATCAATTGGTGGCCGCATTAGCGATGATTGCGTGGTGGTTTGGTCAGTTTCCGTGCATAGTCGGCGAACGTCGTATCCGGAACTCGGACTGGCCCGCAAATTTGGGCTTTGTCACGGCTTCACTGTGTCACGCTGACGCCCTGCATCGACATTGAGCTCGACGCTCAGGCCACATCTCTTTCATTATTTCCTTCACTTGTGTTAAATAAGTAGAAGAATTTTTTATATATATACATTATTATATTTATTTGTCATTACTTTTTGGTTTGCACTATTTTATATGTGCAGCCAATCGACTCAGACTAAGCCGTTCTGTCGCCTCCGTCGACCGAATTGTTTTGTCGCCTTGGTGCGCCGACCTGCTTCATTACCGCGGAGTGCCGAACTCTCTGCTCGGCCACCTTGGGACCAGCCTGGGGGCTAGAACCTTGTCCCACATCAAGCTCGGACCACGTCATCAACGCCGAACACATTAACCAGCTAAGTCACTTTCATGCTAGAAAACATTCAGTTTTAAATTTTGTTCGGTTCGAACAAGCATTATACTTTTTAGCACAAAGTTGTTTGTGACAAAGTTCCTTGTCATAACTTTGTTTGTGACACCCATATTCAAATACCCCGTTTATTTGGGGGCTCCCTTGCTGAAGCTTTTCCTCTTGCATATGATTATACTTGTACGGCTTCGTTCCTTGTTCGTGTATTACGCCACAATATGCACCATATTGACCTAAGTGATTTGCAAGCTGGGTTGCCTGGCTCCTGTGCTTACCCCTACGTTCCCGATTGTTCGTCTAGGGAGTAAAGGGAGCACCTCTGCGATTGGCACGACCGGTTCTTCTGAGCTCTGACCTCAGACAGGGTGAAGCCGAAAGCTAGCGCTCTTATTGTTTTCAATCATGGTCGGCACACAACGGAACTCATGAGTACAAAAAATCTATTGCACAAGTCTCATAATAACAATGAGCAACCGAAGAAAGGTATCGGTGGGGGTACTATTTTCTATGAAGATGCTTCTTACACTTCGTTAGTAATATAGCATAAGTTCCCTGAGCGCGCTTTGTCTGTTACAGCCTTATGGCCTGATTGCCTGGTTATCGGAAACACCGTCGATATTCTCGATAGATGGAGTACATAACACTTTTCAGCCCTTGGCCGAAGAGGGAGAAGCCGACGGTCGGTTAAGACGCGTTCAAAGTTCGGGTGAACACATATATGATATAAGTACTTCGGTACATACAATCATTATACATTAAATTCTTTTTACCCAAGTCACTTGGGGGCTCTTAAATTTATATGAGTTGTTTTATAATAAGTGTTCTTCTTCCTAGTCGTTGCCAAGTTTTTTTTCTATCACTCCTTTTTTCGACGCAAGTGTGTGTTCAATAGCCCGATTTCCCTCTCATCCACCTTCAGGATAGGAGGTTGAAGCCGTAGGCCGACCCGCTTGTAGTCTTGAGATAGGATGTGTCATGTTAAAGCACGACAGAAGCACAATTTTTTCTCCAAGACCAATTTTCTGATTGGCACCAAACAATTAACCTAGTTCGGACGTCGAGCTTTTACTGACGTTTTTTAGTTTTCCAATCCTATGGCACTTTTCAACTATTTGTGTGTTTTCCGCATAAGTCTCACAGTGCAACGCCGGACACCTTTAGAGATTCGGCAAAAATTCTCGGATTTTGCTATATATGCATCGGTTTCAAATTGTGTCTTCGGTCGATAGTTGGGTTTCCTGGCTCCTGTGCTTGCCTCCTACATTCCGCTTTGTTCGGTTAGGTGTGCAAAAGGAGAACCACTGCGATTGTGCTTCCAGCTCGCATGGTTAAGCACCTCGGTGGAGAAAGCTGAAAACTGACTGTCACAATAAAGCATAAACCGGTCAGTGATCCGATGACTATATTAAATGACGGGCCGTTCCTAACATTGGCCAAAGTGTTTACGGCTTCACCTAGGCTGTCGCCAAACACTAAGCGGGGGGCTACTTGCTGGCCTCCCAACTTTAAACTCCTATGTCTAAGTGAAAGTCATAAAGCCCACATATCTGATTGTCTCGTTTTCGCCAACACAACCGCCTTCGGGCACCGAGACGTCGGCTAAGGGTTGTTTTGTTATTTCGGAAACACCCTGCATAGCATCTACAAGGGGGTATAAGCCGACGATGGGCCACTTTTAGATTATAAACGATCGCAACGGAAGTGAAAATTTGGGTTCATCTAGACCACATAGTTTGGAAGCTTTTCCTGAACTAATCCTCAGTATTTTCCTCCCACATTGATTGGAGCTGAGGTTTCATGATCATGCTTAGCATGACAACCCAAAGAAAGGAACCGATAGCGGGACTATTTTCTTTGGCCGATGTTTCTTATGTTAAACAATAATATAACATGTCTCTCTGCGTACCTTTGTTTATAAAACTGTATGGCCGGATTGCCTTGTTTGCCGCAAATCTTTGCCCTCATAAAGGCTTTATAAAGTGGGACAAACACTCCCCGGCTACTGGCCGAGGAGGTTGAAGCCGATGGCTGGTCAACAAAGTTTTGTACAATGCGGATCCGAGCATTGATAATGTAAAGTACTTGGATACATAGAATCATTACACATAATTTGTGATTTTACTTTGGACATCGATCCTTAATTCGGCCACCCGTGCCCACATTAAGGCTCGGGGGCTACTGGGCTTCGTGCTTATTATTTACAAATATTAAAAGGGTACATCGATCCCCTGATCTGGTGTCGCCACTCAACTAGTGTCTCGGGGCTACTGCATTGCCTGTCCAATGCAGAAAATTTAAAGTGCAATATAGTTTATGAGGAGATTATTATCCTTAGGTCGGTCGGCCGCACCCAACCTGAGTCTCGAGGACTTTGCACACCGCGTTTCTATTCCTATGTAGGTTGTCGAGCTAGGAGTTGATCCTCAGGCCTATTTTGCGCATCGACTTGAGTCTCAGGGGCAACTAGGATCAGCGGTTGCATGTTTTCCTTCGGGTGCATCTCGGGTTTTAGACCGACGCACACACCTTGAGGGCTACTGGCTAAATATCTCGGTAGAGAATAAATTGCACCAATCAAAAAATCAGCCCGCAGTCAGGGGTTGTGCACCACCTCGGAAGCAGTCCGACATTAAACTCGGGCGCTAGTAGCTGGCTCCATAGAGGGCATTTACGGCATTAAGCTCGGCTAAACTCCTTCAACTTTTTGAACCCAGATGACCTATGACATCTCGGGTATAGTCCGGCGTTGGAGCTCGGATACAGTCCGGCGTTGGAGCTTGGAAACAGTCCGACGTTAGAGCTTGGATACATTCCGGCATTGGAGCTCGGAAGTAGTCCGGCGTTGGTGCTTGGCTGCAAAAGATACCTCGGCTGCAATCCGGCGTTGGAGCTCGGATGCAAGAGGACACTGCCGCCCGGGAACAACTTTAAACCTGAGGTGTGGCATAATAATAACAAGGCATTGATAAAGGCTAGAAACTTAAAGGGGCTCCTCGGATACCTGACATACAAACTCTTCGGATTTACTTTGTGATCCTCAAGATCGGAGATGAGAAGATTTGTTGAACCAGTTTTCAAGACCGACGACTGAAGATGAAGAACAATTCGGAAGAATCGAGGAGCGTCCCCAACTTGAAGACCGGTTCAGGGGGCTACTGACGGTGTCCTGGACTAGGGGGTACTCACCACGTCGTCCCCCGATCAGTTAGATTGGGCCGAGGACACCCATGGCCGTATACTCATGGGCCAGTTCGGACAGTTGCCTCATACAAGGAAGATTCCACAAGACTTGGTGATCAAGACAAGGACTCCTCCCCCACCGACGTATTCGGCTAGGACTCTTGTTACCCTAGGCCTATGGTACATTATATAAACTGAGGCCAGGCTAGTCGATAGATTATGACATTACTCATCATACCTCTAGGGTTTAGACCACAACATATGATCTCGAGGTAGATCAACACTTGTAACCCCTAGATTCATTATAGTCAATCAAGCAGCATGTAGGGTATTATCTCATCAAGAGAGCCCGAAGCTGGGTAAAATCCCGTGTTCATGTTACCATTGATCCTAAGACGCACAGCTTGGGACCCCCTACCCGAGATCCGCCGGTTTTGACACCGACAGCCCTCCGTTTGGAAGGATCACCTTTATCCGCTGCCTTGCTAACTTCCTTACACTTTATTGATTTTGAATTGTCAAGTAAAACCGACAAGAAAAAGCAATAAAATTCTCTCCTCAGAACTCATTCATGCATGATACTGACAATCACTACTGATGTAAGGCAAACACATGATACCAGGATGGAATATGTACGAAAAATAGGACGGCATGGCATGTTCACAACTGTTTGTGTAAACTAAGAAGAAACCATTCCAACAAATAAGAAGCAACGCAAGCCAGACACCACATGAAAGATGCAACCAATATGACTCTGCCAAGTTAAAAGCGTCCCATCATAAATGGAATTTCAACAAATTAGAAGTAACGCATGCTATAAATCATATGAAAGATGCAACTAATATTGCACTACATATACGCAAGGTGTCTTGTCATATTGATTGATGTGGGATACAAAAAAACAATAGTTTTATGTAAGGACGTGCTTAATAGACAGATGTACCATGTACTAAATACATGAAGGCATGTCACATTAACAGGTATAATGTATAAGCTAAGCAGAATAGCACATGCAGTTTAACCAGATTGGAAGAATTACAATCTAGACACCATATGCAACACCTAACCACATATCACTCTACCAAGTTAGAGCAAGCACCTGCAATGCTATTGTAGGGGAAATGCGGTAATCAACTACAGAGCTACGTTCACTATCTTCATCTAGCCTTGCTGTTTCTTGAGAATCATGTCGGGAGGCTCACGGTACATTCTTTAAATGAGGAGTAGTCCACTTGCCTGACTGCCTCATCATAAGTGACTGATGAGGGATACACAAGAACATTAGTTTGATGTAAGAACATGGTTAATACACAGATGTACTAGTATGTACCAAAAACATAAAGGCATAGTCATATTCAAAGGTATAATGTGTAAGCTAAGAAGATGCAATTTAGACAAATTGGAAGCAATACAAGCTAGACATCCGGTTGGAGTGGTGAGCATGATCATCTAGGACCTGATAGCCTGGTGGGAGGCGGGCTGCTTCGCCACCATTGTGGCTTTTTAGTTGGCTTCTAGGTGATGCCCATCTTTGTCGGGCTTGTCACTGGCTCAGCCAGTGCCCTGACTAGCTATTTGTCTTCTAGTGCTCACGGGATGGTGGTTCATGTAAAAAAATATCTTTCCTTATCTTAATAAAGACCGACTTCAGCCTTTCGAATACAAGCTAGACACCATATGGAACATGAAACCACATATGACACTGTGAATTTAAAGCAAGCACCTGGGATGGTGGTTCATTGTGAGCGAGGTCATCAACTCCAGAGCTACGTTTACCATCTCCATCTGCTGACACTGCACCCTTTAGAAGGGATAAATGTGTCTAGCCTATCCGCGTACCATGCTGGAGTGACTTCCCTCTTTTATTTTTTGATTTTCTCTTGGCAGCAGAGTCTGAAATACCCTTGCATAAAAACACAATAGTGAGAGTAAGGGTGAAGTGTGTATAGAACTAGTGCACTATAAAAGTAGCAGATAGCAGGTGGCTAAAAAATAAATGACAGGAGACATATGATAGCTCTACAACATTGCATGGCAAACAACATGAGATTCTACTCTGTATGATTTTGTAATATATGAGCATAGGAAATGCAGGTACTCCTCCAGCACACCACCACATATGGTCATATCAAGATAACAGTCGACTAAAAATAAATAGGTCAGTCAATTTTTTTATGAACCGTCCGATCTATAAGGAACGGGCAGATGGCCTTCGTCTACCTCCTGTCAGTCACTGTTGATGATCTTTCTCGAACCGCCAGCAACCACCGGCCCAGACCCCTGCCTCCGCCGCCCTGCCCTCCCCTGGACCTCACACCACCGCCGTGCTTGGCAGCGCCCCTAGGCCATCCCTTTAATCCTGGTCGACCTCTAGATAGGGCGCCAGTAGCTCTAGGCCCCACTGCCCCTAAGATAAACACCTAGGCGCTGCTTCCCCGGCGTAATAGGCGGACTAGCGCCTGTTACACCGGGGAATGCTTCCGTTAAAGTGGAATCAACTGACCAGGAATTGAAATCCAGGGGGCGACGGACCTCAAGCTAAGATGAAATAGTATATGAGGAGAAACCTTGTGCATCGCGAGTTACTAGGAACATCTAGTATCAAGAAGAAGCGGTTAACTAGTGTCTTCTGTGGGATGAATACCGTGCAAGCATACACGTAATATTTGCATGAATAAGGGAAGAGGAGTGCCATTTTTGGTTGCCAGTGTGGTCTCCTCCAAATGTCGCGGCGATCTCCTTTTTTCTCCCGGGGGAACCGATGTTTTCGAACCCATGGCCAAATTGTTGACTGTGTTGTCGTGGCCGTATATCGACGGAGGGGAAGAAGATCCGAGGCGGTGAAGGACGGCGTAGCAGGAACGACTCCGGTGCGGTGGACGGTGGCGAAGTTGGAGCGGCAGCGGTGAGGCACAGGACGGCGTGGTTGAACAGGCTCAAGTACGGACAGCTCGGCCTTGGCTTAAACTACTAGCCGTGGAGGGCGTTGAGGTTGCGGTGGACGACGACGTCGGGGTATCTGCTCCGGCGTGATGGAGGAGGGCGGCGGTTGATGGGTGGGATGGGGAGGCGGACGGAGGACGCCGGGGTTTCACGGATGGTGGAGAGGTAGTTTTTGCGCCCATGGAGTAAGAATGGGGAATCAGACGGGTGGGCGGGGGGGGGACCATGTTTCGGTCTAGGTCGCGCTTGTTTTTGGCTTTTTTGAACAGAAGATGGGATGCGCTTGTTTGAAATTTGGGGAAAGTACAAACTTTGCCCCCCTCTTAAATTTCGTACCTACTATGGGTCGGGGGTAGGATGGTAATCCCAGGTGTCCCAAATAGTGGGCGGGAGCGATTTCGGCCGCGTGCATGTGTGCTTAGGCGGCCACTGTGTATGAATGTTTTTCGTAGGCGGTTGCGTGGCGTCTAGATGAAAGTACAAACCTACCCTGGTTTAGACCTTTGGACATCGGCCCGGTAGGTTTCACGGGTCGGAGTTATTATCGAATATTACTTTCCTTGTACTATCAAGCATTGGTCTCACGCAGTTTAGGCCTTTCGGGCGAGTAGAGGCTCTTTTGGCGCTTCATTCGAAATTTTGAAACACAAGCATTCATGTTTAGAGTACTCTTGAACTTTGAGGATTTACCTAAATAGACAATGTTAAATTTGACCTTGTATGTTTGAAAACCTCATTAAATTATCCGCTTCTTTTTTAATTTTTGACACTTGAAAATCCTATAACTACGATTATTTTGGAATGGAGGAGCTAAATTTGAATCTATTTTGTACACAACTACATATGCTATTATGTACAAAATCAGAGCAAAGATTGGTGCCCCCATAATTCAGGTATGATTTACAAATGTCATGGTATCAAATTCAAATAATTGAATGGACTTCATGTTGAATTTGATTTTTTTAAAACCACCTTAAGTTGAATTCAAATGTATGCTAGTTCATAGGTAGCTATTTATAATGTTCATTGTGTAACTTTTGTATGTATAATGTGCTTTACACACACAACATGAACTATACTCACGTTTATGTTCGATTGCTAAAGCGATGAATTGTTTGGAGTTCAAAATACTAACTATGTGGATCAATTGTGTTGAATAATAACATAGACATGCTCAAATTCAATAGAATCTAGATGTCTGATGGATCAATGACTGTTCCTTACACGAATTACAAATATCATGATCCCATCCTAATATTTGGATACAATTTATATCTTTAATCAATGTGTACAGTAGTCTTTTGTGTGTAGTGATACGTCTCCAATGTATCTATAATTTTTTATTGTTCCATGGTATTATATTACCTGTTTTGGATGTTTATGGGCTTTACTTTACACTTTTATATCATTTTTGGGACTAACCTACTAACTGGAGGCCCAACCCGTATTGTCGTTTTTTGCCTATTTCAGTATATCGAAGAAAAGGAATATCAAACGGAGTCCAAACGGAATGAAACCTTTGAGAGCGTGATTTTTGGAACGAACGTGATCTAGAGGACTTGGAGTTCAAGTCAAGAAGCTCCCGAGGCAGCCACGAGGGTGGAGGGCGCCCCCCTATAGGGCGTGCCCCCCTGTCTCGTGGGCCCCTCGGGCATCCACCGACGTACTTCTTCCTCCTATATATACCCATGTACCTCGAAACCATCAGGGGAGCCACCGAAGAAATATTTCCACCACCATAACTTTCTGTATCCGCGAGATCCCATCTTGGAGCCGTCGCCGGCGCTCCACCGGAGTGGTGATCAACCATGGAGGGCTTCTACATCAACACCATAGCCCTTCCGATGAGTTGTGAGTAGTTTACCATAGACCTTCGGGTTCATAGTTATTAGCTAGATGGCTTCTTCTTTCTTTTTGGATCTCAATAGCATGTTCTTCTTCCTCTTCCTGGAGATCTATTCGATGTAACTCTTTTTGTGGTGTGTTTGTCGAGATCCGATGAATTGTGGGTTTATGATCAAGTTTATCTATGAGAAATATTTGAATATCCTCTTAATTCTTTTATGTATGATTAAGTTATCTTTGCAAGTCTCTTCGAATTATCGGTTTGGTTTGGCCTACTAGATTGATCTTTCTTGCCATGGGAGAAGTGCTTAGCTTTGGGTTCAATCTTGCGGTGTCCTTTCCCAGTGACAGCAGGGGCAGCAAGGCATGTATTATCTTGTTGCCATCGAGGATAAAAAGATGGGGTTTATATCATATTGCATGAGTTTATCCCTCTAAATCATGTCATCTTTCTTAAAGCCTTACTCTGTTCTTATGAACTTAATACTCTAGATGCGTGCTGGATAGCGGTCGATGTGTGGAGTAATAGTAGTAGATGCAGGCACGAGTCGGTCTACTTGTCACGGACGTGATGCCTATATACATGATCATGCCTAGATAATCTCATAATTATTCGCTTTTCTATCAATTGCTCAATAGTAATTTGTTCACCCACCGTAATACTTATGCTATCTTGAGAGAAGCCTCTAGTGAAACCTATGGCCCCCGGGTCTATCTTTTATCATATAAGCTTTCAATCTACTTTTATTTGCATCTTTACTTTTCCAATCTATATGATAAAATACCAAAAATATATTTATCTTATCATATTATCTCTATCAGATATCACTTTCGCAAGTGCCGTGAAGGGATTGACAACCCCTTTATCGCGTTGGTTGTGAGTTCTTTGTTTGTTTGTGTAGGCTCATGGGACTTGTGAGGAGCCTCCTACTGGATTGAAACCTTGGTTCTCAAAAACTGAGGGAAATACTTACGCTACTATTGTTGCATCACCCTTTCCTCTTCAAGGAAAACCAACGCAAGCTCAAGACGTAGCAAGAAGGATTTCTGGCGCCGTTGCCGGGGAGCTCTCCGCTCAAGTCAAGACATACCAAGTACCCATCACAAACTCATCTCCCTCGCATTTACATTATTTTCCATTTGCCTCTCGTTTTCCTCTCCCCCACTTCACCCTTGTCGTTTTATTCGCCCTCTCTTTCCCAATCTCCTCTCTTTTTCGCTTGCCTTCTTCTCCCTCTCTTTCGCTTGCCTTTTTCCGTTTGCTTGTGTGTGTTGGATTACTTGTCGCCATGGCACAAGATAATACCAAATTGTGTTATTTCTCCAATACCAATAATAATGATTTCCTTAGTACTCCGATTGCTCCTCTTAATGATGTTGAGTCTTGTGAAATTAATGTTGCTTTGCTGAATCTTGTTATGATAGATCAATTCTCCGGCCTTCCTAGTGAAGATGTCGCTACCCATCTAAACAACTTTGTTGATTTGTGTGAGATGCAAAAGGAAAAAGATACAGATAATGATATTGTTAAATTGAAGTTATTTCCATTTTCACTTAGAGATCGTGCTAAAGTTTGGTTTTCGTCTTTGCCCAAAAATAGTATTGATTCTTGGAACAAGTGCAAAGATGCTTTTATCTCTAAGTATTTTCCTCCCGCTAAGATCATCACTCTTAGGAACGATATTATGAATTTTAAACAACTTGATCATGAGCATGTTGCCCAATATTGGGAAAGAATGAAATTAATGATTCTCAATTGCCCTACTCATGGTTTGAATTTATGGATGATCATACAAAAATTTTATGCCGGATTGAATTTTGCTTCTTGAAATATTTTAGATTCGGCCGCGGGAGGCACATTTATGGAAATCACCTTAGTAGAAGCTACAAAACTCCTTGATAATATCATGGCTAATTATTCTCAATGGCACAACGAATGATCTACTAGTAAAAAAGTGCATGCTATAGAAGAAATTAACGTTTTGAGTGGAAAGATGGATGAGCTTATGAAATTGTTTGCTACTAAAAGTGCTCCTATTGATCCCAATGATATGCCTTTGTCTACTTTGATTGAGAATAATAATGAATCTATGGATGTGAATTCTGTTGGTAGGAATAATTTTGGTAACAATGTTATAGAGGAAACTTTAATTCTAGACCGTCCCCTAGTAATTCCTCTAATAATTATGGTAATTCCTACAATAATTCTTATGATAATTTTAATAAGATGCCCTCTGATTTTGAAAATAGTATGAAAGAATTTATGATCCCTCAAAAGAATTTTAATGCCTTGCTTGAAGAAAAATTGCTTAAAGTTGATGATTTGGCTACGAACGTTGATAGACTTTCTCTTGAAATTGATTCTTTGAAACTTAGATCTACTCCTCCTAAGCATGATATCAATGAGTCTCTCAAAGCTATGAGAAGTTCCATTGACGAGTGCAAAGAAAGAACCGCTAGATTGCGTGCTAAGAAAGATTGCTTTGTTAAAGCGTGTTCTTCTAGTTTCCATGAAAATAATGATGAAGATCTTAAAGTTATTGATGTGTCCCCTATTATATCTTTGTTTTGCAACATTAATCTTGATAATAATGGGACTGGAGATGAGTCAACTTTAATTAAAAGGCGTCCCAATAATTCAGAGTTTTTAGATCTTGATGCTAAATTTGGTAAAAGTGGGATTGGAGAGGTCAAGACTTTAAATAGCATTGAACCCACTATCTTGGATTTCAAGGAATTTAATTATGATAATTGTTCTTTAGAAAGTTGTATTTCATTGTTGCAATCCGTTGTGAATTCTCCTCATGCTTATAGTCAAAATAAAGCCTTTACCAAACACATTGTTGATGCCTTGATGCAATCTTTTGATGAAAAACTTAATTTGGAAGTTTCTATAGCTAGAAAACTTAATGATGAGTGGGAACCTACTATAAATATTAAAATTAAAGATTATGAGTGTTTTGCTTTATGTGATTTGGGTGCTAGTGTTTCCACGATTCTGAAAACTTTATGTGATATTCTAGGCTTCCATGATCATGATGATTGCTCTTTAAATTTGCACCTTGCGGATTCCACCAGTAAAAAGCCAATGGGAGGGATCAATGATGTTTTCATTGTTGCAAATAGAAATTTGGTGCCCGTAGATTTTATCATTATTGATATAGATTGCAATCTTTCTTGTCCTATTATTCTTGGTAGACCTTTCCTTAGAACGATTGGCGCGATTATTGATATGAAGGAAGGGAATATTAGATTCCAATTTCCACTAAGGAAAGGCATGGAGCACTTTCCAAGAAAGAAAATCAAATTACCTTATGAATCTATCATGCGAGCTACTTATGAATCAAGTGCCAAAGATGGCACTAGTTAGATCTATCCTTGCTTTTATGCCTAGCTTGGGGCGTTAAACAATAGCGCTAGTTGGGAGGCAACCCAATTTTATTTGTGTTCTTTGTTTTTGTTTCTTGTCGTGGAATTATCACGTCAGATGTCCTAGTGTGAGGACTTAGTGGTTCGGCCCCTTGCGGTGAAGGTAAAAGCCTACGATCCAGTTGTGGTGTTTTTGATGGGGTCTCGATCACCAGGGAGCAAATACGCTTTGCCTAGTTCTCGAGTTGTTGTTTTCTTGTCCCTGAACCACCGCCGGGTCGTCCCTATATATACACAGGTTGACGCCCGGCCGGTCTACAGAATCCCGAGGCCGGCTCATACAAGTGTTCGGCTCGGTTTCTTCCTTTCCCTAACTTACAACACAAGTTACACGCCTCATGGCGGTTTACATACATGGGCCCTAATCCGCCATCGGGCTCTGGGCCTCTAAGCTTCTATAGTAATACGCCATAATCTTTTTCTTCATGGGCTTCTATATAGGTGACTCCTTGTGAGGGTAATCCGGCCCCTCCTGGGCGGTTTACACTCAGTAGTTATATCCCCAACATTAGGCCCCAGATTGGTTTGAACTTGTTCATGTCAATCTTCAACTTAGAAAAATTCTGATCTGAACATCTTTGTGTTGACTTTGTAAACTGCCGTGACATCATCTTCTGGAATCGTCATGAACCGCCGTGACGTCATCTGCGTGAAACCTATAAATACTTCCCTTTATTAATTGATCTCTGAAGACCGAGGCGACAGCTGTGCCCCATTCTTCGTTTTGGGCTCCTCGATTCCCGCGCCTGCCTACTTATCCATTTGCCTAATAAATAGGACTAGACGGTCTTTTTCTTTCCCCTTCCGTGCCTCTTGGCCTCTTCTTCGTCCTCGCGACGCCCGAGCCCTAAAGCTTCGCCGCCGCCCTCGACCTTCAAGCTCTGCATCACCACTGGCTGTTGCATCGACCTGGACGTACCAGAGAACCACGGCACTTCTCCGCCGCTCCTGTGAAGCCGGTAAGCCTTCCTTCTTCAACCCTAGATCTGCATTAGGGTTTCATGCATTCATTAGTGTTCGTCGGTGTTCATTGCTTTCCCTTACTATCCCAACGTATCTTGACGAACTTGACATCTTCCCCGCGCGGCCGAAACTATACTTTTACTTTTCCTCACCATAATATCCCTTCGTTCATGAACAGATCCCATCTAGACCTTTGTTGTGCTGCTGTCGCCATTTTAGGGCTTTGATATTTTTCCTTTTCCTAAATTGCACTAGATCCATAATTATAACTTTAGCATGTGAAACCTGTTTCTGCAGCACTTAGCAATTTTCAGATATGTTTCTTCCATACCACTGTAGGCGGTTTAACTTTTACTAAATGATAATCCGCCAGGTACCATTAGCCCTCTCTCAAACTGCCAAATTTACCTGAGCATCAGTATCTGGTTAACGTGCACATATGCTCTGATTGCCTCCTTCCCCCGGCCTGACGCTGGTTTATGCATATCAATCTTGAACCATGAACCGGTGTTTGAACTTCTTTTACATCTTGTCATCAAAAAATGGCCAAACAGTTCTCCTCTTGCAATTGGGTTCCCTCCCGGGTTACCGAAGAGCAACTGACTGGGTATGTTCTGACTGGCGCTTTAGCAAGCCAAGAAACCATCCATTGGAGAGTCCCGGGTACTGAAAATCCTCCTGAACCTCAAGATGGAGAAGTAGTTGTGTTTGTACATCATTTGGACCGAGGGTTTAGCCCTCCCGGATCAAAACATTTCCGTGATGTACTTGCCAGTTTCCAACTCCACCCTCAAGACATTGAACCGAGCTCTGTGTCCAACCTTTGCAATTTCCAAGTGTTTTGTGAGGCTTACCTGCAAGAAGAACCAACCGTTGAGTTTTTTAGAGACTTCCTTTAGTTGAACTGCCGTACTGAGTTTACCGACGGCCCCAATACTGAACTTGGTGGTGTGTCAATTCCAAAAAGGAAAGAAGTCAATTTTCCTCATGCCAGACATCACAGCCACCCCAAGGATTGGAATCAGACTTGGTTTTACTGCCGAAATACTACTCCTGATGATGAAAATCCTCTGTCGGGTTATCGTGCTCACTGGCTCAGTAATGAACATCCATTGCCTCAACGGCTTACCACCAGCCAACGATCAAAATATGCACCACAGATTTCTAAGATCCGGGCTTTCATGGAAAACGGTTTAACCGGTATTGACCTTGTCCGTTGCTGGGTTTCGTGGAGGATCTTGCCCTTGAGCCGGCGTCCCGGTTTAATGTGCGAGTACACAGGAGACTTGAAAGACCCTCAATGTCATACTGATATTCAGTTAACTGATGAAGAGATTACTGAAGTTGTCAAGAAGATGTTGGATGAACCGATATCTGAGTGCAGCAAGACTGGGTTGCGTCCCTTTTATACCTCCAACAACCCGCCAGCTGTAAGTATTGTATTTTTCTTCTTTAATCCGCCCCCTTTTGACACTTTCTGATGACCTTCTATTTATCTTTGCAGGGCAATGATCCATTCTAGAAGAGGAAACCTCAAGACAAACTAGCAAAGCCACAAGACAAACCGGTGAGAGCGCCTCGTATTAAGACCAAGGTCACAAAGAGGCCAGCAAAGAAGAGAACTGCCGAATCCCCTGATCCGGCCGAAGATGTTGATGACTCAGAATCAGAGGTAGAACTTGATTCCCTTGGCTCATTTTTCATGCACCTTATTGACAATGATCATTATCAGGATGAAGCGGAAGCCAGCCGCGCTGACCATGTAGAGGTAATTTCCCTTTCTTCTGATTCAGATCATGTGCCAGTACAAAAACTCCGTCGCACAATCCGGAAAGTAAAATGTTCACATCCTCTCGCTTATTTGGATCCACACTTTTCTTTAAAGATACAGCAACATGAAGCTCGTCGCACAACCCGTCATAGTGGCCAACAAGTTACCTCCTCCGGTTTACCAGATACCCCCGTTCGAAAACGCCAACTAGAGGTCTCTTGTACTTCTAATATTTGTTATCCCAAGGTGGGTTACTTATGACAACCGCTTAATCCATCTGATTCGAATTATCAGGGAACTTCCAATTCATCCTCTCGCGATTCATCAACCACACAGATGCCGCAACTCAAGACCGTTCTTGGGTAAGTATGATAAACTTTATTTTTATTCCTTGCTCTGGCTTATTGTACTGATCTCTGTATCTCATTCTTTTCAGTGCCAAAGCCAGACTTAGCAAGAAAGCCAAGCTGACTATTCCAACTGATGATAATCCGTCTATTGAACCGTAGAGGACCTCAGAGGCTCTTGACCAAAATGCTGACATTACTCTGGATGATCAGGTACCGCAGGGTCAGGATACTTTTGTTGATCCGCCAAAAGATAATCCCACTAGTCATCATGTTGATCCTCCAAGCCCAGCTTCCAATCCGCCAAGCCCAACTGCCAATCCACCAAGCCAAGACAAGATTGTTGATAGCACGACGGATGATGTAGTAATCACCGGTGTTGGTCATACTACTCCTGGTAATCCTGTCGCTTTATCAAATCACAGTGCCAAGGAAGAATTCTCTGTTGTGTACAAGGGCAAGTGGAAAACAGACTTATCCAGCTGTGCTCACCTCAATGCTCAGGAACTCCACTCTGGATATCTAAACTTCCTGTATACAAGTCGTGATTACGAGGCCGGTTTAGTTAACTTGATGAAAGAACGCTATGTGGTAACTCATGTTTGAACATTTCATAAATTTGTCCTTTTGCTTTATGTTAACTCCAGTTGTAGGCCCCAAGGGCCAGTTTATCTCTTCAAGATGAACCGGGACTTTTGATAAGAAAGACTTCAACTGTGTAGCCCCCAAGGTCCGGTTTATCTCTTCAAGATGAACCGGGACTTTTGATAAGAAAGACTTCAACTGTGTAGCCCCCAAGGACCGGTTTATCTCTTCAAGATGAACCGGTACTTCCTGCTGTAAAGCTTATCCTTGTTGACCTCCCTCACATCCGGTTTATCTGATCAATTAAGCATTAGCCCCCAAGTGCCAAGATTAATACTTGTATTGAGCCTTGGGACTTAAATAGCAATTAGGAAGAAGCAATCCGCATTAGCCCCCAAGTGCCAAGTGTATAAATTGTTATGTGCTTGGGACTTTGAAAAAGTATTACCAATTTACTATCTGTCTTTTGCAGGCTGACTTAACCAACAAGGATTCTCAAATCGCCGACCTCCAGGAAAACATCAAGTCCCAGCAAGCCGAAACCTCCAAAGCCAAAGATGAATTGAAGGGCGCTTTAACATCCATGGAACAACTGAAGGATAGCTTCAATAACGAGCGGGCATGCTGGGAGACTGAAAAAGCCACTTTGCTGAAATGGGCGGAGGATCCTGAAGCGGCACTTAAATCGGTGGCAGAAGAGCTGGCTGGCTTAAAGCGGCAAACCAATGCTATGACTTCTGTTGTCTTTGGTAAGTAGTCTTCTTCAGCTTTTTAGTAAACATCTTGGACACTGCCGGTTTAACAACAATTTCTTAAACCGTTGCAGGTAGTCATGTTGCTCATCTTTGCTCGGATATGCGGAAGAAATTGAAGGCTGCCTATACCCTAACAGAGAAGCTTTATACCGGTGCTCAACGGGTCATCCGCACAGCCTCGTACAACAAACCGCCGCCAACATTAATCAAGGACACATTGGCCAGATTATCCATGACACATGCCCAGCTGGAAGAGGTGAAGAGATCTGCTGCAAGGGCTGGCGCTTTATCCGCATTGACTCAGGCTAAGGTTTGGATAGCTGATCTTGATCCGGAAGACATGGCAAATGGATATCCTAGCCAAAAACAAGATGGGTCGGAATTTGACAACGACGCCCTTAAAGCTTTGACAAAAGAGATGCACCCACTTGCCAGTAGATTGGCCGAAGAGACTGATCTGTCATTCCACCGGTCCATCTATGATGCAGATAACAGATGGATCGATGCATCGGTTTATGAGGCCCAAAGTCTAATCCCACCAATCCGTAAGCACACTTATGCCCCTGATGTTGAACCGTCAGATCTTATAAGCGATGCGGCTGTCTTCCAAGCTTTGTCTGGAATTGACTGGGCAACCCTTGAATTCCAACCAGTGGATGGGGAGGAGGAGGGTGAACCGGCGCAAGACGATCCATCAACTTCACGTCAACCTGGTGACGAATCATAATCCGGCAGCCAGCTTTATTTCCGCAAATTGCATCCTGTGCAACAAATAGTTATTCTTATGGGCATCAAAGCGCCTTGTAATAGGCTAGTTGAAATACTTTGATCTGCTGCCATCGTGCACTGCTACATGACACTATTTAATCCGCCATGATTGTTGCTATGCCTGCTTATGTGTCTGAGTAATTTCATGCAATCCTTGTTTCTGCACATAAACTTGTCCTGATGGTTTATCACCGGACGGGTCATAATGCCCAATAGAAAGTCTGGTTAATAACCAGGGCTGCAAGAATATCAAAATATGAAATAGATCATACCTGTGATATTTGAATCATATCGTTGGTTTACCAACTTGATTGTAGTAAAGGTGATAACCCAAATCTTGAGTGTTGATAACTCTCACCATGCTATGCTGGTGTATAAGAAGCCATGCTGGGTTATGATAAACACTGGATGATCACCCTAGCGATGTATAGTCAATGCAAGACCGGGTTAACAATCACCGGTTTATAATTGGATGTGGTCTAACAACTTGTAGCTGAAAGCCAAGCCGGATTAACAAACACCGGGTTAATTTGATGACTTGGAGTCCTGCCGGGTCAATAGACACCGGTTCAATATAAAACCTTATCAAAAGAGAAAAATCTTGACAAAGGCAAATGAAATCGTGTAGTCGAGGCTTTTCAAGGGCTGCCAGGCCCAAATTCGATGCTTTTCATGGGCTGCCAGGCCGCTGAGTTAAACCATTTTGCAAAGCCTTTCAAGATGGGCCTCCAATTAACCAGTCGTCATTTTAACTTTGACAAGTTCAGGATCTATATAAGATTGACTTGTCAAACGTTCGGCGGGTCATACAAGCATTACCTGGAAGGAGTGGCTTACTTGATGAAGGCAGGTTAACCCGGGGTTTTAGGTGAATACACCTGGCTTCCTAGCCTGGCTCGATAGCCTATTACAAGGGTCCTTTCAAACTCTTTGTTGCTTTGCACAAAGAGCCCCCAAGTAACTTTGTGAGTTGTGATCAATGGGTGCCTATGTTTGAGCTGTGCTTAGCAACAAGACTCTCTTTGGCCCCTTGGGTGTGAAGCTCCCAAGCTTTGTTGTGGCGTGATAGCCGGATTAATGGACAGAACTTTGCTTTGTCAGCTGAAGCCCCCATGTAACCATGAAATATTGGAAAAAACAGCAGAGGCCCTGCTTATGGCAAGGATGCCAGTTTATTATATTGATCATAATATATACATTGTCAAAATATGTACATAAGAGGAGCCTATGGTTCAGGTGTAGTAAGGCAGAAGATGAGCGATGTTCCATGGCCGATGGGTCTCCTCCTCCGATTTGCGTGAGTCTTTGTGCTCTCGAACGTCGATGAGGTAGTATGATCCGTTGTGCGGATTCTTGTTGACCACAAAGGGACCTTCCCAAGGTGGGGATAACTTGTGCATGTCGGTCTGATCCTGGATGAGCCGGAGCACTAAGTCGCCTTCTTGAAAGGTTCGTGTTTTAACCCGGCGGCTGTGATAACGCTGCAGGTCTTGCTGATAAACCGCCGAACGAGCCAACGCCATGTCCCATTTTTCATCTAACAGGTCCAGTGCTTCTTGACGTGCTTGCTCATTGTCTGCTTCAACATAATTGGCAACTCGGGGCGAGTCATGATGAATATCACTTGGGAGTACCGCCTCTGCCCCATAAACCATGAAGAAAGGTGTATAACCCGTAGATCGATCGAGGGTGGTGTTTATGCTCCATAACACAGAATGTAATTCCTCCACCCAACAACCGGCGTCCTTTTCAAAGGAACCATAAGCCGGGGCTTGATACCCTTTAAGATTTCCTGATTAGTTCTCTCAGCTTGACCATTAGACTGGGGTGGGCCACTGATGACACATCAAGCCGGATGTGCTCTCTTTGACAGAAGTCCTCCATCTCACCTTTGGAGAGGTTCATGCCATTATCTGTGATGATGTTGTGTGGAAAACCGAAGCGGAAGATCACCTTCTTTATGAATTGAACCGCCATGGCCGCATCACACTTGCTTACTGGCTCCGCCTCAACCCATTTAGTGAACTTATCAACCGCCACCAATAGGTGGGTCTTCTTATCTTTGGACCGCTTAAAAGGTCCTACCATATGAAGC
The DNA here is from genome assembly GCF_002162155.2 of Triticum dicoccoides. Classification (NCBI taxonomy): domain Eukaryota; kingdom Viridiplantae; phylum Streptophyta; class Magnoliopsida; order Poales; family Poaceae; genus Triticum; species Triticum dicoccoides. The sequence continues at coordinate 134,101,440 of NC_041383.1, read as the reverse complement.
CACCAAGTAGCAAATGGACAAGTGATTGGAATCATCCTTAGCTCTTGAGCCGGAACATGAGCACGGCGTGAAAATTTCTAACAAGCGTCGCACCGTTTCACCAAGTCCTCAGCATCAGCATGAGTCGTTAGCCAATAGAAGCCGTGACGAAAAGCTTTAGCAACCAAGGATTTTGAACCGGCGTGATGACCACAATCTCCTTCGTGGATCTCACGCAGAATCTCACGGCCTTCTTCAGGGAAAACACAGCGCTGGAACACACCCGAGACACTGCAATGGTGTAACTCGCCATTGTGAATAACCATGGACTTGGACCGTCGGATTATCTGTCTGGACAAAACTTCATCTTCTGGTAACTCGCCCCGGTTCATATACACAAAATATGAAACCGTCTAATCCGGAATAATAGAGCGGCCACCAATTGAGCCTCCGGATCAGGAATAGCGAGGTCCTCCTCTGTAGGCAACTTAACTGACAGATTATGCAAAACATCCAGAAAGGTATTGGGCGGCACTGGTTTACGCTGAGACCCCAGCCGACTTAAAGCGTCTACGGCTTCATTTTTGCGACGATCAATATGTTCAACCTGATAACCCTTGAAGTGACCAGCCACGATATCCACCTCTCATCGGTAAGCCGCCATGAGTGGATCCTTAGAATCCCAAGTACCTGAAACTTGCTGAGCCACCAGATCAGAGTCCCCAAAGCATCATACCCAGCTTAAGTTCATTTCCTTAGCCACTCGAATACCATGGAGCAAAGCCTCGTACTCAGTTGCATTGTTAGTACAGGGAAACACTAAGCGGAGAACATAACAAATTTTATCACCTCGAGGGGAAGGAAGGACAACTCCAGCCCCCGAGCCCTCCAATTGCCTGGATCCATCGAAGTGGATAGTATAGTATGTGTTATCCGGTTTGTCTTCCGGTGCCTGCAACTCTGTCTAGTCATTGATGAAGTCCACAAGAGCCTGGGATTTGATAGCTGTCCGAGGCATGTATTTCAACCCGTGCGGTCCAAGTTCAATCCGGCCAGTTGCCTCCCTGTTCTGAATTATATATCCCAAAGGAGCAGAGCTGACCACCGTGATGGGATGGCCCTGAAAGTACTGCTTAAGCTTCCGACTCGCCATGAAAACTCCATACACCAGCTTCTGCCAATGCGGATATCTTTGCTTTGACTCGATGAGCACCTCGCTGATATAGTAAACCGGCCTTTGAACCGGATATTCCTTCCTAGCTTCCTTGCGCTCGACCAAAATAGCCACGCTGACGTCCTGGGCATTAGCGGCCACATACAGCAACAGCGGCTCCTTATCGATCGGAGCAGCAAGAACCGGCGGTTCATCCAACTACTTCTTCAAGTCCTCAAACGCCGCATCAGCAGCCTTACTCTAGACAAAAGTGTATGTCTTCTTCAACATCTGATATAGAGGGATTGCCTTCTCTCCCAAACGGCTGATAAACCGGCTCAGGGCCGCAATACGACCTGCCAGACATTGAACATCATTGATACATGCCGGTTTAGCCAGAGACGTAATAGCCTTGATCTTTTTCGGATTAGCTTTGATACCCCTGTTAGATACCAGAAAACCTAAGCTTGCCTATCGGAACACCAAAAATGCACATGGCCGGATTGAGCATCATCTTATAAACCCGAAGATTGTCAAAGGTCTCCTTCAAGTCATCTATCAGTGTCTCCTTCTGTCTGGACTTGACAACAATATCGTCCACATAAGCATGAACATTGCGCCCAATTTTAGTATGAAGACAATTCTGCACACATCGTTGATAAGTCGCATGGGCACTCTTGAGCCCAAAGGGCATAGACACATAGCAGAAGGCTCCAAAGGGAGTTATAAAAGCTGTTTTCTCCTGGTCCTTAACCGCCATCTTGATCTGATGATAACTAGAATAAGCATGTAAAAAACTCAAACGCTCACAACCCGCCGTAGCATCAATGATCTCATCAATACCAGGGAGAGCAAAAGGATCGGCTGGACAAGCCTTGTTCAAGTCTGTGTAATCCACACACATGCGCCAAGTGCCATTCTTCTTAAGCACCAATACTGGATTAGCCAGCCACTCCCGATGAAAAACCTCAATGATAAACTCTGCTACCAAAAGCCGGGCTACCTCCTCACCAATAGCCTTACGCCTTTCTTCATTGAAGCGGCGAAGAAACTGCTTGATCGGTTTAAATTTAGGATCAATATTGAGATTGTGCTTAGCGAGTTCCCTCGGTACACCTGGCATGTCAGAAGGCTTCCATGCAAAGATGTCCCGGTTCTCACGGATGAACTCGATGAGCGCACTTTCCTATTTCGGATCCAAATTAGTGCTGATAGTAAACTGTTTGGATGAATCGCCAGGAACAAAATCAACCAGTTTAGTTTCATCATCCGGTTTAAACTTCAGGGTCGGGTCATGCTCTGTGGTGGACTTCTTTAGAGGAGTCATATCTGTCGGATCAACATTGTCCTTGTAGAACTTCAACTCTTCTACCGCACAAACCGATTCAGCATAAGCTGCATCACCCTCTTCACAGTCCAAAGCGATCTTACGACTCCCATGTACCGTAATGGTCCCCTTATGACCTCGCATTTTGAGCTATAGATAAACATAACAGGGCCCCGCCATGAACATTGCATAAGCCGGTCTACGAAACAGGGCATGATATGGGCACTAGATTTTCACCACCTCAAAAGTTAAAGTTTCTGACCTGGAATCACGATCATCTCCAAATACAACCTCCAAATTTATCTTACCAACTGGGTATGCTGATTTACCTGGTACCACCCTGTGGAAAACAGTATTTGATGGTTTAAGATTCTTATCCGTCAACCCCATGCGACGGAAGGTTTCATAGTACAGAATGATGCTCCCTCCATCCATGAGTACCTTGGTGAACTTATAACCCCCAACTTGAGGTGCCACCACCAAAGCCAGATGACCCAGATTATCAACCCGGGGCGGATGATCCTCTCTGCTCCACACAATGGGCTGCTCAGACCAACACAAGTAACGAGGCACTGCCGGTTCAACGGCGTTGACTGCCCTTTTGTGAAGCTTCTGATCGCTTTTGCACAAACTAGTGGTGAAAACATGATACTGCCCACTATTCAACTGCTTTGGATGACTCTGATAACCCGACTGTTGCTGATTCCCTTGATTATTCTGCTGATTATAACCACCCTGGTTGTTTTGATTGCCCTGGTTATTCTGGAAGCCTGAGCTTGAACCGCCTCCCCCGTAACCCGGCCCGTGAGACCCCGGACATGAACTGCCAGATGGACCCTGATCATAGCGGAAAAGATCAGAGTTTTGAACTCTCGCATAATGAAACAATCCTTCCAGAGGTGCGTGGCTGGAACCTCCTTCGTCCCGTGCTTCGGGCAAGGCTGGTTCAACAAGTGCTCCAGATTCATACCTCCACCGCCTGGGGCGGTTTACCCTTGCGACGCTGAGCGTTACCCTGCACATTGGTGTTAGCCACAAAATCTGAACCGTCCGCTTTACGCTTACCATTGTTACTGTGGCCCGTTGGATTTGGCTGCTGCCGCTTGGTGTTGCCGCTCTTCTTTCCCTTCCCTGGCTTTTCCTCATCAGACTTAGCATCCTTGGTACTATCAGAGTCAGCATACTTAACCAGACCCCCATGAGTGTGCCCATGTCATTGCAGTGACGCTTGAGCCGTCCCAGCTTCAACTTTAAAGGTTTAAACTTGCAATTGCCCTCCAATGTTATAATTGCTGAATCTACATTGATGCAGTCTGATGAATGTAAGATCTCAGAAACCCGGCGCACCCAATGGGTAGTTGATTCATTCTCTCCTTGAACACAAGTGGCCAGATCAACGATTGACATCAGTTGCTTGCAAGTATCCTTGAAGTTACCGATAAACTGACGCTTCAATTCGTCCCATGACCTAATAGAATTAGGGGGCAAACTCTTTAGCCAAGTGTGAGTTGTTCCTTCTAGCATCATAGTGAAGTACTTAACGCACGCCGCTCCATCCACGTCCAGCATCTCCATGGCCATCTCATAGCTTTCTACCCATGACTCGGGGTGTAAATCAGCAGTGTAATTGGGCACCTTCCAAGGACCCTTGAAATCCTTAGGTAAACGTACATTGCGTAGGGCCGGTGTGAGACATGGCACCCTCATACTGGTAAAAACAGCCCCTGGCTCCACTGTAGTAGTTGCACGAACCGGCGTGAGCTGACGCTCCACGTCCTGCGCAGTCAATCTGGCTCCTCGGCACGCTCGTCCCTGGTCCACTACGTCCTATGCTTCATTCCTTCCCCCTGCTGAGTTAGGCCTCCGTGGCGGATTATGGTTCCGTCCACTGCTTGACACAACTGGCTCTTCAACATGCCTTTTGTAACTCCGGCTTGGACGAGGGGTAGAGTGAATCCTATCCTGACTATATGAATAAGCCTGCTGCTGAACCATTGCTGTCTAGAGTAAATCTCTAGCCCGTCGTGTCTCAACTGCCGCGGGGGAATCACCCTCCATGGGAATAGCGGACAACCTTGATGCCGCAGCGATCATATTATCCAATGGGGTAGGAAAGTGACCCAGTGGTGTTGGCACGTACTATGGCGGATCACAGTTCTTCTGAGGCGAGTCCATCGCGCGTTGCTGATCCGGTATTCCTGTCCTGGGTGCTTCAACTCGGTTTACCATGGGCGGGTTACTGGTTCCTGCCCCTGGTGTATTTAAAAGATTCCTTGCTTCGTAAACCGGCGGTAGACGGGACTGGTGCCTCCTTCTCATCACCTCATTTGAAGCGTTCTGGTCCAGCATAAGCCGGTAAGACTCCGCATGAACTCATTGAGCCTGAGCATCCAAAGCGATATGCTCTTCGTCCATCCTGGTCTCCTCAGTGGCCATGTCCTCTGTGGGTGTCAAAACCGGCGGATCTCGGGTAGGGGGTCCTGAACTGTGCGTCTAGGCGGATGGTAACAGGAGACAAGGGACATGATGTTTTTACCCAGTTTCGGGCCCTCTTGGTGGAGGTAAAACCCTACTCCTGCTTGATTAATATTGATGATATGGGTAGTACGAGAGTTGATCTACCACGAGATCGGAGAGGCTAAACCCTAGAAGCTAGCCTATGGTATGATTGTTGTTCTTCGTCCTACGGACTAAAACTCTCCGGTTTATATAGACACCGGAGAGGGCTAGGGTTACACAGAGTCGGTTACAATGGGAGAAGATCTTCATATCGTATCGCCAAGCTTGCCTTCCACACCAAGGAAAGTCCCATCCGGACACGAGACGGAGTCTTCAATCTTGTATCTTCATAGTCCGGGAGTCCGGCCAAAGGTCATAGTCCGGCCATCCGGACACCCCCTAATCCAGGACTCCCTCAGTAGCCCCCGAACCAGGCTTCAATGATGATAAGTCCGGCACGCAAGTTTGTCTTCGGCATTGCAAGGCGGGTTCTTCTCCAAATTCCATGTACATGTCGAATAGTGTCCGGCTTCTAGTGCGTGTTGCTCTCCTCGTCTTCTGTGCCCCATAATGACCATCTTCCATGTGTCAAACGAATGTGAAAAGCCAGGGGTTTTTTTCATTTACCCCCCCCCCAATTGCATTAATGAGCCGCCCATAAATGAGATGGTGATTTAGATCCAATTCACACCACCTTTCCTCCGCGAGTATCCATCCGAGCGCTTTCGACAGAGATCCATTCCACCATGGCCGGTCGGAGCAGCTCCTCCTCTCGCCTCTCCAGCCCTCGGCCTGGAGATTGGGAGCGGTGTTCCATCCCGCATAGCAAGCTAGTAGTGCTTCAGTCCAAGGGGCTCCTCCCCCCAGCATATATGGTCCCAGTTCGAGCCGGGATTGCCACCTATAGTGGCGGAGAGCAGGCAGAGAGTGTCCCCAATCCCACTCAAGGAGAGCGGGTATGCCTAGTCCCTTATTTAACAAGAGGACTCGGATTTCCAATTCATCCGTTTCTCCGAGGGTTGCTGGAGTTCTACGGCCTCTATCTACACAACCTCACGCCTGCCTCCATTCTGCATGTTGCGGGCTTCGTGGCCCTCTGTGAGCTGTTTATGGGCATCGAGGCCCATTTCGCGCTGTGGAAGAGGTTGTTCTGCCTTGTGCCCCGCTCTCAGGAGGGTCAATTTATCAAGTGGGCGGAGCCAAACTATGGCACATTGCCGGGACCGGATATCTATCCGGTACCCCAAAGAAGGCGTCCGAGGACTGGCCTTCGGAATGGTTTTATATGGACGACGTCCCCCTGCCGGACCCTGTTTGGATCGGCCTCCCTGAGTTTAATAATGCTCCGTTGAAGAAACACCTGAGCTGGCGCCCATGAAACCCTTAGAGGGAAACTGATAGGGACGTCCTTTACCTGATGAGCCGGATAAGATTGTTGGCTCATTCCGGATTGACCATGATCGAGGTCATGGCCACATGCATTACGCGGGGAGTGCAGCCACTTCAGTACAGAGGCCACCCCATGTGGGATTTCAACAGGGAGGACGACGCCACCCGGTGCGGTCGCAAGGGACCGGATTCGGCTGCCACTCTAACGAAGATCTTATCCGCTTTGTACAAGGGAGAAGAAGAGGAATTCCTCCAGGTCAACCCACGGGGCGGATTCTCCATGTACAGTCCTCCAAGCTGGGTGAGCGAACATTTTCACTTGCCTACCCACTTTCGAAATTCCCATAATTGAGTACTTAGTCTAGCAATGTTAACGCAGGAGCTGCGCCAGACTGTGAAGGAGATAAACAGCTATTCTGCACAACCCGAGGACCTGGAACGGTCCCTCGATCTGGACTCCCAAGAGGACCCGGACTTATGTGTGGAGTTAATTGATGGGGTGTTTCATCAATTGAGTAAGGACAACACCTTAGTGGCTATTGCGGCCGACTATCCCGGACTACTTCCAGCCTCAAAGGTAACCGAGACCGAAGTCCCAGTACTCTCAATGAGATCCATCCATGCTTTATCTTGAATGCCGTAAACTAATAGTGTTTCGTTTCGCAGGGGAAATCCTTGAGGCGGAAGGCCGAGCCCGCGGTGGGCAGTCAACAAGGGCCGCTGAAGCCAGGCGGGCCAAAAAGAAGTGCGGACCAGATCGAGATTCATGTTCTTCTTAGAAAGAAGAGAGCCCGCCAGACTATATCCACCGGCCAGGGTTCAAGGCCGGGTCCGGAAGCGGAGGCGGACACGGGGCGCGCCTCGGGCGTTCCTCCGACAGAGGACGCAGACGGGCTATCTGCCACCAATTTAGAGGTGGAGAGTGCCATGAACCACAGGCGTCGCCGGACTGTTCTTCGTGACGCATGTTTTTCCCCAGAGGCGTTGGACGCCTTTAATACAGGAGATGCGTACCTCTGTGCCGCTCAAAATGGTCTAGCCAAAGCCACAGAGCAGTATGTAAAAGACATAAGGGTGAGTAAAATTGAAGGTTATATATGTCAGTAGCCCCCGAGACTTGAAACAGTTAAGATAAATGTTTTAAGGATCATATGTTATGCAGGTTCTTACAAAGAAGAACATGCAACTGTCCCAGGAGCTTGAAGAGTGCAAGGCCCAACTCGAGGCCGCACTAGCCGCTTCAGATAATGCCAAGGGGACCCCTCAGGTAATATATGCTTCGAAAGATAATTCGTTGTGAAGTGCGGCATGTGTGCAACTCTGACGATAATAGTGCAGATGGGGCCGGAGTAAATCCGGACAAGCAACAACTCCTACGCCAACTAAAGGCTAGCGAGAGCATGCTGACGAGGGTGAGGCAAGAGAAGAACAAATTTCAAGACGCCAATACCCAGCTTGGCGAGGAACTAAAGGATGTTCGTATTCGGCTGTCTGCTTCCATAAAGGAGAATCGGCGACTTCGACGCGGCATTTTTAGTAAGTGCTTGAACGAATCTTCGAAAAAAGAATTCGACGAGGAAGTCGATTGACAGAGCTATGTATGTAGGTCTGCTGACAGGTCGTCCTGCGGAGGAAATGCCCGGTTCAACGGGGGACCTTCTTCCCGAGCTGTTGCAACTGCACGAACGAGTTCGGCAGGCAATTCAGGGCGTCGCCCAGGCTATGTGGCCATCCCTCTCCATGCCCGAAGGCCTTGGGGAGCTTGCAAAGAAGCTGGAGGGAGTGCGGCAGCACTTCCGGTTGTGGAAGATATCGGCCTGCCGTGAAGGTGCCAGGGAGGCCTGGGCCATGGTGAAGACTCGGTACACGAAGGCTGACCCGAACCACATGGCCGAGGTCGGCCCTATGGATCCTGACGGAAAGGAGATCCCTGTCAGCTTAGTATATGGCCAGGTAGAGCTATCTGCAAAGTATTCTCAACAGGACTGTAAATTAGACCGCCTGTTGGATGGTATTGAAGAAGAATATACCGAGTCGGATTGACTCTGTAATTTAAAATGACATGAAAAATGCCTTCTAGCCGGATTCTAGATCGTTTGTCATTGCGGACCTTTTCGCTTCGACCTCTGGACCCTATAGTCCGGAGTGTGTCCGAATACCCTCTCTATTATGTAAGAACCAGGGCATGCATGGAGACAAGGCGTAGGGGTCATAATTGCTTTAGCAGACAAGTGCCCAACTAGTTACGTTATATTACATGATTAGTAAGAAACATCTTCCAGGGAGAATAGTTCCATTAGGGGTTCCTTTCCCTGGGAGGCATGCCCTAAAGTGCATGTCCGAACAGCTAAAAAGAGCAGAAAAGCATCTGGGGGCAGATAGATAAACAAGAAAAATCATCTTTTAGTTCACAAACCGAATATTCCCTTAAGAACGCTAGCTTTTGGCTTCACCCAGTCTGAGGTACACATTCGGCTGACCCGGCAGTAACAATCGCAGAGGTGCTCCCTTTACCACCTAGCCGAACGAACGGGAACGTAGGGGTAAGCACAAGAGCCAGGCAACCTAGCTTGGCCAAAACTTAAGTCATATTGATGCATATAATGGTGTATAAAAGGTTCATGCGGAAGTGTCACACATGTTTTGGGCATGAGGCCCGTTTATATAAACTTCTGATAAAGAAGCCCCCAGGTATGATGAGCGCGGGTGGCGCGTCAAGTATGTGCGAACAATGCACAGGCAAGCCCCTAAGGGCTTGGGAGAAAAAAGGTAGAGAGAAGGAGAGAAATGCCAGACAGCTAATGTGAAAAAAATAAAAAAGGAACAGAGGAAGGAGACAAACACGGAGTCCGGCGCTAGGCGTAGAATCTTTGTAGGCGTGCTGCGTTCCATGGGTTCGGCTCGAGTCGGTTGTCCGATGCATTTCGCAGACGGTACGCTCCACCAGTCAGTACTTGGTCGATTATGAAGGGACCCTCCCATTTGGGCTTTAGTTTGTCCTTTTTCTTGTCCGGCAGGCGTAGAACTAGTTCGCCAATGTTATAAGTTTTGGCCCGTACTTCTCTGCTTTGATATCTTCGAGCCTGCTATTGATAGAATGCAGAACGGGCTTTTGCCACGTCGCGCTCCTCCTCCAATGCTTCCAAGCTGTCCTGCTGATCGAGCTCGGCTTCTCTTTCTTCGTACATGTGCACTCGAGGTGAGTTATGAATTATGTCGCAGGGCAGAACTGCCTCTGCGCCGTATACCATAAAAAATGGTGTGAATCCGGTAGTGCGATTCGGCATGGTCCACAGCCCCTAGAGTACGGAGTCAAGATCCTCTACCTAGTGCATGTTGGATTCCTTGATGGATCGCACTAGTCTAGGTTTGATGCCGCTCATGATAAGACCGTTGGCTTGTTCGACTTGACCGTTAGTTTGTGGGTGATAGATTGAAGCATAGTCGAGCTTGATGCCCATGTTTTTGCACCAGAGTTTAACTTCGTCGGCCGTAAATTTGTGCCGTTGTTAGTTATGATTCTGTGGGTGACGCTGTAACGGTGTACAACCCCGTATATGAAGTCTATCACCGGTCCGGATTCGGCCGTCTTTACAGGCTTGGCCTCTATCCATTTGGTGAATTTGTCCACCATGACCAGTAGATATTTTTTCTTGTGGGTTCCTCCTTTAAGGGGTCCAACCATGTCAAGCCCCCAGACCGCAAAAGGCTAGGTAATGGGTATGGTTTGTAGGGCGGTAGGCGGCATGTGGCTTTGATTAGCAAATAATTGGCAACCAACGCATCGCTGCACTAAGTCCTGAGCGTCTGCCCGGGCCATCGGTGTCGTGGAATTGTCACGTCAAATGTCCTCGTGAAAGGACTTAGTTGTGGAGCCATCGCAACTAGGAAGCTTGAAGGGGTTAAACGGGACAAAGGACACGAGAGGGTTTATACTAGTTCGGCCCCTTACGGTGAAGGTAAGGCCTACGTCTAGTTGGGTTGGTATTGATGTTTCGATGACCAGGGAGCGAGATACGCTATGCCTGGCTCTCGATGAGTTGTTTCTTGCCCTAAGACGCCAGCGGGTCGTCCCCTTATATACACGGGTCGACGCCCTGCGACTTACAGAGTCCCGGCCGGCTCATAAATTTATCCGGCTCGGTGACTAGTTAAGCCTACCTTATGATACAAGTAATATTATTACAGCGGGTTACTACAACGGGCCTTAAGTCGCCTGTGGGCCTTAAGCTCTCTATGAACCGCCATCTTCATACTTTGTCTTGGGATTCTCTCTGGTGAGTCCTCTTTGCGTAACCCGGCCCCTCCTGGGCGGCTTACACAAATAGTTATATCCCCAACATTAGGCCCCAGATTGATTTGAACCGGTTCATGTCAATCTTAAAATACCTTACGAACCGCCCTGCAGACTTTATCTTGCGCGAAGGATTTTAACCCGCTGTGACGTCATCATCTAACTCCGGGTTAAATCTCTGTGACGTCATCTTCATTAAAGCTTTATTTTTTATGCCGTCACATCTTCAACGGATCTTTGTCTTTATTGATCATCCCGAGAATCAAGGCGCCAGAGCCGCTGGATAATGAATGGTATCTCCTCGTTTTTCGCGCCCTCTCGGTCAATCTTTCCTTATAAGTAGAGCGACCTAGGTCTTTCCCCTCAGTCATCTTCTTCTTCTCGCCTCCTCCCGAGCTCTGCTGCCGCCATCATCGAACCTCTCGTCTTCACCGACTCAGGCCGCTGCATCGACCTGATTCTGAGCAGAGATCGACGGCGACCCTCCGCGGTGCATCCGCATCTGTGAGTTCTTCGCGTTCCCTTTCTCAGATGTGCATTAGGTCATTGCTGAGTTCGTCGGTGTTCATCACGGTCTGACACCAAACCCTTGCTAGTTCCTTCCAATGCTCTGTTTAGATCGTCAGAACCACGTAGAACTGCTGCGGTGCTTGTCTGTGTTGATCTTGCATGAAAATAGATCTCATTTCCCTTGTTCAGAAATCCTCTTCGAATGCATGAACTTCCCTTCCCTATTTTTGGTCTAGAAAATTTTCCCTTTCAGAGCAATATCTTGATCCAGAATAATAACTGTTATCTGCGTAACTTGTTTTTATCACCCGGAACACCTCTTCTGATGAACACCCTGAAACACAAGTGTCGAGGCGTCCGGATTAAATATATGACACAGAACTTTAATTGCTTCTCATAACCCAGAAAAATTTTGAATTGCACTTTGATACTTGTAGCGGCTTAAATATTGTTGCACAGTCATCCTTATGTCGTTAGGCCCCTCATTAAGCCGCCGCTTTAATCAAGATTTTCCTCCGGGGTTAAAATTTAACCGGATCTTCTTGTTTTTCCATAGGCCAATTGCTATGATGGCTCCTAAGGCTACCAAGGCCCCTGTAACTTGCAATTGGGTTCCATCCACAGTGACCAATAGCAAACTAGCTGAGTTTGTAAAGTCTGGGCATCTACCAAAAAAGGACGTCATGTCGTACCGTGCCCCTGACCCGTCTGAAGAAAAGCCTTACCCCAAAGCAGGGGAAGTAATAATTTTTACAGATCATATGAGCCGCGGATTTGCTCCTCCCGGCTCAAAATTCTTCAGAGAGGTTTTTAATTTGTTTGACCTTAGACCTCAAGACATCGGACCCAATTCCGTGTCAAATATCTGCAATTTTCAAGTCTTCTGCGAGGTGTACCTCGGAGAGGAGCCAAGTCTGCTTTTGTTCAGGGAACTTTTTTACATGAACCGGCAAAATGAACGTGCCAACGGGCCCAGTCTTGAGCTTGGCGGCATCTCAATCCAGCGACAGAGAGACTGTCTTTTCCCTTATGCTGAGCTGCCGAGTCACCCCAAATCTTGGAACCAGACGTGGTTCTACTGTCAGGACACTTCTCCGGCTGATGAAAAGCCTCTGCCTGGCTTTCGCGCCCTGCGCCTTGAATCTAACCATTAGTTACCCGACAAGCTGACAACACTTGAACGCGTGCCTCTCAATCCTACCATCAGGAAGATTAAAGCTCTCTTGGAAATGGGTTAAACGGCATCGATCTGGTCCGAGTCTGGGTTACTTGGCGAATACTTCCATTAAGCCGCCGTCCTGGCTTAATGTGTACTTATACTGGAGAAAAGACTGACCCGCAATGCCATAGCCCTGACAACTTACCAAATGACGTGGTGGATGCTACAACCCAGTCACTGCTGAAGGAGGGCACTGTGACGAGCAACGCCTTCGGTTTACTTCCATTTTGGAAGAATAACCCATCCCCTGCGGTAAGTTATCAATCATAACGAATGTTTACGGATATATGATACCTTTCCTGATACTCATGATTCTTTAACTTTTTCCACAGGCTGGTGATGACTTTTGGAAAGCCAAATATGACCATGAAGCTGCCAAACAAGCCAGAACAACCAAGAAAGCTGAAAGGAAAGCCGCCAAGGTAGGAACCTCGAAGAAAAAGAAACCCAGCGCCTCCGACTTACTCAGATTGGAGGATAGCTCTTCGGATGAGGAAGAGGTAATCTTTAAACTTTCTTAATCCCTTGTTATCACCTGTCTGACATTTTATCCTTTCAGGTGGATACGGGGAACAGTCGAGCAGCTAATGAAGAGGTAACTATCATCTCCTCCGACTCAGAGCCTTTGCCAAAGCGAAAGACCTGAATGGTGACCCGGAAAGTAAGATTTTCACATGCACTTGCTTATCAAGATCCTCAATTTATTTTGAAGCAACAACAGCTTGAGAACCGAAGGCAGACCCGGAACAACAAGGATGCAGAACTCTCCTCCGGCTTACCTGATGTAACCAGGAAATGTCGGACTGAGGTTATCTCCGATTTACGCTCTATCTTGCCTTTAGTAGGCTTAATTCGTCAACCTCTCAATTCATCTGACTCCAATTATCAGGATACTTTTCCTTCTTCTGGTGAATCCATGCAGTCACATATGCCGACTTTCAAAACTGCTCCCGGGTAATGTAAACTTATGCACTTTTTACCTTACCCATGCTTGCGTATTCATCCTTCTGCTTTTGTTAACAGTATGCAAGTGAAGCCCAGCAAGCGGGTAAAGAAGAATAAGCCATCCGAAGAACCGGTCATTGCTGAACCGGTGATTAATGCGTCTGCTCCAAACAAGGCTACCCATCAGCCGCTGCCTAACCCGGCTTCCGATATTCCAGTGCCAACCTCTGATCCACCTACCGAAGACATTCTCCACACAAGTGACCCGGAGAGTCCTAGCCCGGTGAAGAGAAATGACCCAGAAGTTGAGATTGTGAAGTCCCAATTTGTTGAACCAGGACGGCCTACAGTCCTTGCCAAATGTACTGCCAAGGAAGAGTTTGCCCAATGCCAGAAACCCAAGCAGGACATTGCAGATTATACTCACCTAAGCATTGGTGATATAGTCTCAGGCTATCTGAATCAAGTGCATAATAGTCGTGACCTGGAAATTGACATGGTGAAACAAATACAGCATAAATCTAAGGTATAAACTTGTACTTATATCTGAGCCTTATATATACTGTACCAGCCCCCAAGTCTACTGCTTATGAACAAATACGCTATAGACTTAGAAATCTGCTTTTACTTGTTAACTTATCCGGCTTAAAAAAAGTTTATTTAACCCGGTATAACATAAGGTTTTTAAATCTGCAATACACATTAGTCCCCAAGTGTCAAGTATCCCTACTTGTAAGGTGCTGGAGACTTAATATGTTTGACCCGGCAGGATAAAGATAAAATTTCTTTCAGCATACATTAGCCCCCAAGTGCCAAATATCTTTACCTGTAAAGTGCTTGGGACTTGAATGTTTACCTTACTAGAATCCTTACAATTACCCGGTGTTAATTGCAGGCTGCCATAAGTCAATTTGAATTAGAGCTCGCTGCCCTGAAGAGTCGTCTAGAAACTCAAGAGCTTGAGACGCAAAAAGATAACTCCAAATTTGAATTTAGTGTCTCTAAAAATGAGAAACTAAAGAAGAATTTTGAGTCGGAAAGGAAAATTTGGGTTGATGAAAAGGCTTCCTTGGTGACTCGGGTGAAAACAGCTGAAGCATCTCTTGCAGAAGCAACAACTGAGCTGTCAAACTTAACACAGCAAATATCCCAAATGGTCTCAGCCATCTTTGGTAAGTTATTGTGACATAGTTTTAACATGGCAACCGTATAATGACTATTGTAATAAATACTTCCGGCTTACCGTTATGCTTGTGCACATACAGGCTCCAGGAGTGTCAATCTGAGGAAGAACACGCTGATCAAACTTAAAGCAGTTTATATGTTAGTGGAACAGGTATACTCCGGGACACAACGTGCCCTGGCCGTTGTAGCTTTATCAACTCCACACCCCCGCCTTTTGCAAGATGTTTTGAAGAGCCTTGCCTTTCTACCTCAACGGATCCAAGACTTAAGGTGTTCGTCTTCAAGAGTCGGGGACGTAGCTGCATTGAGCCGGGCAAAAGCATGGCTCCCAGAACTAGACCCGGCAGACCTTGCTCTTGGATATCCAAGTCTAAAGGAAGACGGCAATGCCTTTGATGATCATGACTTCCACGCCTGTGTTAAGGCCATATGTCCGGTGGCCACCCTTATTGGAAACGATACTGACCTCAGCAAGTATGCGTCGGCTTATGACAGCAACAACCAGAAAATCCCAAACGCTCCATATGATCAAATCAGCCTGATCCCTCCAATTCGTAAGCATACTTTTGCCCCTGAAGTGGACCCGGGCGGTTTAATAGATGATGAAGCTGAAGTTGAAGCTTTGAGCGGCATTGATTGGGCTTCATCAACTTTCCAGGAAACAACAGCCGACGGGGAAGCGGAGAAGGGTACCCCGAAGCCTTCAAGCCCACCGAAGGAGTGAATCACCAGGTGTTTGTCCAAAATACAATGCTTCACCTATTCAGACTCGGGGAGTCATGTAATAGGGTAGAAATAACTTCTTTATGCTCATCATGCCTTTGTGCATGCTTTTATCACTTAACACTTTTAGTAAGCCGCCATGGTTGTCTATTTCTGGCTTTCACTTCCTTGGCATGTTAAATTTTGCTTGCCTTACTCTGCAATTCTTGAATCATCTTCCCGGCTCATATAATGTTCACCCGATACTGAAATAACCTGGGGTGCCAAATATTAAACGGGCAAGACAAAAAACACCTTAAAATGCTTTCCACAAGGTATCAGAATAATCAAAATACTTTTAGAGGCCTCTGATTCGGATATGATCAGTAAACCGTTCCAAAGGGGTTAAGCTATAGCCCCCAGTGGTGTGGCGATGCCAATCAAGTGGGTATCGACAGCTATGTTCTCTTTGGTTCGAATACGACCTATGTTTGAACAGGAAGCCCCCAACTGACCATAGGATTTGTTTAGTGACGCTGATTCGTATACGATCCACGTCAGACCTAAAGGGGTTAAGCTGTGATTCAAATATGATCAGGAAGCCCCCAAGTAGGCTTGGCAAGTATGCCGATCAAGTGGGTATCGACAGCTATGTTCTCTTTGGTTCGGATGCGACCTATGTTTGAACAGGAAGCCCCCAAGTGATCATGGCTAGATTCAAATATGATCATAAGACGTACCAAAGGTAAACCGGATTCAGATTTGATCCGGTCCCTACTGGTTGTTTCCACCACTTGACAAAAAGGACATAAACACTTTTTTAAGGGTGAAAAAAGGACAGAGGTCATGCTTTATTACTTTATATAATATGTACATTGTCAAAAAATATATACATCTAAAGAGCCGGTGGCTTAAGTATAATAAGGTCGAAGATGGGCTATATTCCACGGCCGGCGGGTCTCCTCCTCCGATTTACCTGAGTCCTTGTGCTCTCGAATATCGATGAGGTAGTATGACCCGTTGTGCAGGTTCTTGCTGACCACAAAGGGTCCTTCCCAAGGAGGGGATAGCTTATGCATATCGGTCTGATCCTGGATGAGCCGGAGCACTAAATCGCCTTCCTGAAATGTTCTGCTTCTGACCCGGCAGCTGTGATAGCGACGAAGGTCTTGCTGGTAAATCGCCGAGCGGGCTATTGCTAAGTCTCGCTCCTCATCCAACAAGTCCAGAGCCTCCTGTCGAGCCTTCTCATTATCAGCCTCAACGTAAGCCGCCACACGGGGTGAATCGTGCCGGATATCACTTGGCAGAACTGCCTCTACTCCATAAACCATGAAGAAAGGCGTGTAACCCGTTGATCTGTTAGGCGTAGTGTTGATGCTCCACAGCACGGAGGGAAGCTCTTCAACCCAACACCCCAGAGTCTGCTGTAAGGGGACCAAGAGCCGTGGTTTGATACCCCTTAAAATCTCCTGATTAGGTCGTTCTGCTTGACCATTGGACTGAGGATGAGCAACAGCCGAAACGTCAAGCCGGATATGTTCCCGTTGACAGAACTCTTCCATGGCACCCTTGGAGAGATTTGTGCCATTATCAGTTATGATGCTATGTGGAAAACCAAAATGAAAGATCACCTTTTTGATGAACTGCACCGTTGTGGCCTCATCACACTGACTGACCGGTTCTGCCTCAATCCACTTTGTAAATTTATCCACTGCCACCAGGAGGTGCGTTTTTTTATCCTTAGACCTTTTGAAAGGCCCCACCATGTCAAGCCCCCAGACTGCGAATGACCAAGTAATTGTAATCATCCTCAACTCCTGAGCCGGTACATGAGCTCGTCTTGAGAACTTTTGACACCCGTCACATTTGCTAACAAGATCTTCTGCATCAGCATGAGCCGTCAGCCAATAAAAACCATGACGGAAGGCCTTGCCCACCAGAGATTTTGAGCCGGCATGATGACCACAATCCCCTTCATGGATCTCTCGAAGTATCTCTTGACCCTCTGTAGGCGACACACAATGCTGGAACGCACCTGTGACACTGAGATGATGTAACTCGCCATTAACAATTGTCATTGATTTGGACCGTCTGACAATTTGTCTTGCCAAGGTCTCATCCTCAGACAGCTCTCCCCAGGTCATATAAGCCAGATACGGCAATGTCCAATCCGGGATGATATGAAGTGTAGCCACCAACTGTGCCTCCGGGTCTGGCACTGCAAGCTCTTCCTCTGTAGGTACCTTGACAGAAGGATTATGTAAAATGTCCAGAAAGGTGTTAGGCGGCACCGGCTTATGCTGAGAGCCCAACCGGCTTAAAGCATCCGCCGCCTCATTCTTCCTTCTGTCAATGCGCTCCACCTGATACCCTTTGAAGTACCCAGCTACAGCATCAACTTCACGACGATAAGCCGCCATAAGGGGGTCCTTAGAATCCCATGTGCCTGAGACCTGCTGAGCCACAAGGTCTGAGTCGCCCAAGCACCTTACCCGGCTTAAATTCATCTTCTTAGCCATCCGGAGACCATGGAGCAAGGCCTCGTATTCAGCTGCATTGTTAGTGCAAGGAAACATGAGCCGAAGCACATAACGAAATTTGTCACCTCAAGGGGAAGTTAAAACAACCCCAGCCCCTGATCCTTCTAACTGCCTGGACCCATCAAAATGAATAGTCCAATACGTATTGTCCGGCTTCTCTTCAGGTGCCTGTAACTCTGTCCAATCATTGATAAAATCCACCAACGCCTGAGATTTAATGGTAGTACGGGGCATATACTTTAAACCGTAAGGCCCAAGCTCAATGGCCCACTTAGCAATTCACCCTGCAGCTTCTCTATTCTGAATGATATCTCCCAAAGGAGCTGAGCTCACCACCGTTATAGGGTGACCTTGGAAGTACTGCTTCAGTTTTCGATTTGCCATGAACACACCATAAACAAGCTTCTACCAATGTGGATACCTTTGTTTAGACTCAATGAGCACCTCGCTGATGTACTAAACCGGCCGTTGAACCGGATGCTCCTTGCCTGGCTCCTTTTGTTCCACCATGATGGCAACACTGATAGCTCGTGAGTTAGCAGCCACATATAACAATAGCGGATCTTTATCAATGGGAGCTGCAAGAACCGGTGGCTCAGACAACTGTCTCTTTAAATCCTCAAAGGCAGTGTTAGCAACATCACTCCAGACAAACATGTCCGTCTTCTTCATCATCTGATATAGCGGCAAGGCCTTCTCCCCTAACCGGCTTATGAACCGGCTTAAAGCAGCAACACATCCCGCCAGGTGTTGAACATCATTGATACACGCTGGCTTAGCCAGAGAGGTGATCGCCGTGATCTTCTCCGGATTAGCTTCAATGCCTCTATTTGACACCAAAAAACCCAAGAGCTTGCCTGCAGGTACACCAAATACACACTTGGCCGGGTTAAGCATCATCTTGTAAACCCGGAGATTGTCAAAGGTTTCTCTCAAATCAGATATTAAAGTTTCCTTTTCTCTGGATTTCACCATGATGTCGTCCACATAAGCATGAACATTGCGCCCAATATGATCGTGCAAACAGTTCTGCACACACTGCTGATAAGTTGCCTGGGCACTCTTAAGCCCAAACGGCATAGATACATAACAGAAGGCCCCAAACGGAGTGATGAAAGCTGTCTTCTCCTGGTCCTTAACTGCCATCTTGATCTGATGATAGCCAGAGTAAGCATCCAAAAAGCTCAAGCGTTCACAACCTGTCGTAGCATCAATGATTTGATCAATACGGGGGAGTGCAAAGGGATCAGCCGGGCAAGCTTTGTTTAAGTCCGCGTAATCCACACACATCCGCCAAGTGTCGTTCTTCTTGAGTACCAGGACTGGGTTAGCCAACCACTCTGGATGAAAGACTTCGACAATAAACCTGGCCGCTAAGAGCCGGGCCACCTCTTCTCCAATGGCTGCTCGTCTCTCTTCGTTGAATCGTCAGAGGAACTGCCTGACCGGCTTATACTTTGGATCAATATTGAGAGTGTGCTCAGCGAGTTCCCTCGGTACACCCGGCATGTCAGAAGGTTTCCATGCAAAGATGTCCCGGTTCTCACGGATGAACTCGATGAGCGCGCTTTCCTATTTAGGATCCAAATTGGCACTGATACTGAACTGCTTAGAAGCGTCCCCCGGGGTGAAGTCAACAAGCTTTGTATCAGTGGCCGATTTAAACTTCAACGCCGGGTCGTGCTCTGTAGTTGGTTTCTTGAGGGAGGTCATATCCGTCGGGTCAACATTGTCTTGATAGAATTTGAGCTCCTCCACGGCACAGGCCGTCTCAGCGTAAGCCGTGTCGCCTTCTTCACATTCCAAGGCCACCTTTTGATTCCCATGCACGGTGATGGTGCCTTTGTAACCCGGCATCTTGAGCTGTAAGTAAACATAACACGGCCGGGCCATGAACTTAGCATAAGCCGGTCGCCCAAATAGAGCGTGATACGGGCTATTGATCTTGACCACCTCAAACGTCAACTTCTCAGCCCTGGAATCATACTCATCTCCAAAAGCGACCTCCAATTCAATCTTACCAACTGGGTAAGCTGACTTACCTGGGACCACCCCGTGAAAAACAGTGTTGGACGCCCTCAGATTCTTCTCTATTAACCCCATACGCTGGAAGGTCTCATAATAGAGGATATTGATGCTGCTGCCTCCGTCCATGAGTACTTTAGTGAATTTATATCCACCAACCTGAGGTGCCACAACCAAGGCTAACTGACCCGGATTATCAACTCGTAGCGGGTGATCCTCTCTACTCCAAATGATAGGTTGTTCTGACCATCTCAAATAACAAGGGATCGCCGGCTCAACCGAATTTACAACCCTCTTATGAACCTTCTGGTCACGTTTGCATAAGCTAGTAGTCAACACATGATATTGCCCACCGCTCAACTGTTTCGGTTGGCTCTGGTAACCCGACTGCTGCTGCGGTTGTCCCCCCTGACCAGCTTGCTGTTGATTATTTCCACCCGATTGTCCATGAAAACCGGAATTTGGGCCGCCACCCGGGCCATGAAAGCCGCCGGTCCCCGAACCGCCACCAGGTCCATGACCACCATCAAAGATATTAGAATTTTTAAACGTCTTCATGATCGCACAATCTTTCCATAGGTGAGTAGCGGGGTGCTCCCGGGTGCAGTGTTTCAGACAGGGCTTGTTGAGTAGCTGCTCAAGAGATGCTCCTAACCCACCGGTTCGTGCCCACTTACCCTTGCGTCTCTGATTATTACCCTGTGTACTAGCGTTAGCCACAAGCTCCGGACTACCGTCCGCCTTATGCTTATTGTCGCCTTGATTCCCCGGGTTATGTTGTTGACCTTTTCCATTACCGTTCCTTTTACCCTTCCCTGCTTTCTCATCGTCAGACGCAGGGTCCTTGGTATTATCAGAATCGGCGTATTTGACTAAAGCCGCCATCAGCGTTCCCATATCGGTGCAGTCACGCTTTAGGCGTCCCAATTTCTGCCTCAGCGGCTCAAAGTTGCAATTTTTATCCAACATGAGGACTGCAGAGCCGGCATCCATCTTATTAGATGAATGAATTATCTCCTTGACCCGGCGTACCCAATGGGTAGTGGACTCACCCTCCTCCTGCTTACAACTTGTCAAGTCCACGATTGACATGGACTGCTTACAGGTGTCCTTGAAGTTCTGGATGAACCGGGCCTTTAACTCCTCCCATGAACCAATGGAATTGGGTGGTAAACCTTTTAGCCAGGACCGGGCCGTTCCATCTAACATCATGGTGAAGTATTTAGCCATTGCCGCGTCGCTAACCTCCAACAGCTCCATGGCCATCTCATAGCTCTCAATCCATGCTCCGGGTTGTAAGTCAGCCGTGTAATTCGGCACCTTTCAAGGTCCCTTGAAGTCCTTAGGCAGGCGCATGTTGCGTAAAGCCGGTATCAAACAAGGAACCCCACCTGTTCTGGTGGCTACTCCCAACTCAAAAGAAGTCGTTGGGTACTCCGGGATGTCTTGATGAGCCGTCAGCTGAGCCGCCTGTTGAGCCGCCCGCTCGTTCTCCTGACGTATCCAGTCTTGCACCGGGTTATAGCCCCCATGTTGGTTACGGCATTGGGCGTTGCTTGATAAAGCTTCGGACTCCATGTGCCTGCTGTAACTCGGGCTCCGGCTCTGACGAGGCGGCGCTAACCAAGGCGGAGGGGTTGAATGAATCCTATCCCGGCTGTAAGAATAGATCTCCTGCTGGGCCAGGGCCGTCTGGACAAGTTCCCTGATCCTCCGGGTCTCCACTGCTGTTGGATCATCACCGTCCACTAGAAGAGCTGCCAAACGTGCTGATGCTGCGATTAAATTCTCCATGGGGTTGGAAAAGTGACCCTTCGGTATTGGCACATAACGTGGCGGTGCCATGCTCATATGAGGAGGTG
>NC_041383.1:134067018-134079506 GCF_002162155.2 Triticum dicoccoides | reverse complement strand
TGGGCGGGTTACTTGGGTCGGCTCCGGGTGTGGCAAAAAGAACCCTAGGATCGTAATTTGGAGGTAACCGGGATTGGGTCTTCTGGTGTCTCCTCCTCATTACTTCATTGGACGCGTTTAAACTCATTGTGAGCTGATAAGCCTCTGACTACAACCGTTGCACCCGGGCGTCGAGAGCCGCCCGCTCCGTAGCTAGCCTAGTATCCTCAGCTGCTAAGGCCTCCTTGGCCTGAGCTATCTCCTCACGTACCCGTGCTACCTCCGCGTAATGCTCATATTTGTTCGCAAGGATAACCATGGCGGTTAACAGGGTCATAAGCTTATCCATGAGGTCTATCAGTACTTGAGCCGGCAGGCGCACAGGGCCTCCTGCCCCGGCTGCTCCTAACCCGGAAGTGATTGCGGCCGCTGCTGTAGAATTTTGTCCGGGTTGAGTCCCAGCCATAAAGACTCCTGCCCAATTTGGCGACTCACAGAGGTCCGGAATACTAAGGCCATCGGAACAGCCCCCGAGCGCACCATCTTGAACTCGATACAAAGAATCTGTTGAACCGGTGGACGAATCACCGTCAGAGGGGACGGCCGTCTCACCACCATCTTCAGGACCTTCAGAAAACTCTTCTCCGTGGACGCAACCCACAAAGACACGCTTCCTGCCGGGTTGAACTCTAGCGGGTTTCGCACGCTGAGCCGTCTCGACAAGGTCGGTGCAGTTGTCCGGCTCAGGCCCCGGCTCACCAATCTGGCCGATAAAGACGTGGATCCCTCCAAAGGGGACCCGGTACCCGTACTCAATTGAGCCGGCGTCGGGGCCCTAGCCTTCGTCATCGATGTAGATCTTGCCGCGACGACTTTTGGTCATCCGGCCCACTACGTATCCCTTGAGCCCTTCGAAGTTGCCCTTCAAGAACTCAAATCCACCGAGCGCTGGCCCCACGGTGGGCGCCAACTGTCGTGGAATTGTCACGTCAGATGTCCTCGTGAAAGGACTTAGTTGTGGAGCCATCGCAACTAGGAAGCTTGAAGGGGTTAAACGGGACAAAGGACACGAGAGGGTTTATACTAGTTCGGCCCCTTACGGTGAAGGTAAGGCCTACGTCTAGTTGGGTTGGTATTGATGTTTCGATGACCAGGGAGCGAGATATGCTATGCCTGGATCTCGATGAGTTGTTTCTTGCCCTAAGCCGCCAGCGGGTCGTCCCCTTATATACACGGGTCGATGCCCTGCGGCTTACAGAGTCCTGGCCGTCTCATAAACTTATCCGGCTCGATGACTAGTTAAGCCTACCTTATGATACAAGTAATATTATTACAGCGGGTTACTACAACGGGCCTTAAGTTGCCTGTGGGCCTTAAGCTCTCGATGAACCGCCATCTTCATACTTTGTCTTGGGCTTCTCTCTGGTGAGTACTCTTTGCGTAACCCGGCCCCTCCTGGGCGGCTTACACAAATAGTTATATCCCCAACAGTTGGCCAATAAAATCCGGTACGGAAGGCCTTGCTTACAAGGGCCAGGGCTGCGGCGTGGTGCCCGCCGAGTCCGGCATGAATTTCAGCCAGAAGATTTCGCCCTTCTTCTTCGGAGATACACCTTTGAAGGACTCCAGTTGTGCTCTTCTTATAAAGCTCTCCCTCGTGGACTTTGTAGGCTTTAGATCACCGCACTATGCAGCGGGCCTCGTTTTGGTCCTGGAAAGTTCCTACCTAGTTAGGTAGGCTAGGAATGGTTCTGTCCATGGGGCAATGACTGCCATTATTGTGTGGGCTGACAGTGTTGTTTCGTTGGCAGAGCCACCAACTGTGTTAGAATGTTTGGTGAGGGGTAGTGTGGTTGTGTCCGGGTTGTTGTTTCCGGACTCCCCCTCCCATGATACGGATGGCTTGAAAAGCCTCTCTAGGAAGATGTTGGGAGGGACGGTATCGTGCTTTGCACCGATGCGTGCCAACACGTCTGCTGCCTAGTTGTTCTCCCAGGCTATATGGTGAAATTCGAGCCCCTCAAACCGAGCTGACATATTTAAGACGGCATTGCGATAAGCTGCCATTTTTGGATCCTTGGCGTCAAAGTCTCCATTTATTTGGGATACCGCAAGTTTGAATCCCCGCGGACCTCTAGGCGCTGAATGCCCATGGAGACTGCCATCCGGAGACCATGTAGAAGGGCCTCGTATTCGGCTGCGTTGTTGGAGTCCGTGTACATTATCTGAAGTATGTATTGGACTGTATCTCCTGTAGGGGACGTCAGAACGACGCCAGCCCCCAGGCTGGCCAACATTTTGGAGCCGTCGAAGTGCATGATCCAGTTGGAATATGCGTCGTACTCTTTAGGGAGCTCGGCTTTAGTCCATTCGGTGATGAAGTCAGCCAAAACCTGTGATTTGATAGCTCACCGTGGCTTGTAAGTTATATCGAATGGGAGGAGCTCAATGGCCCATTTGGCAATCCGGCCCGTTGTGTCGCGGTTGTTTATAATATCATTAAGAGGTACTTCGGATGCCACTGTTATTGAACACTCTTGGAAATAGTGTCACAGCTTCCGGGCTGCCATGAACACTGCGTATGCTATCTTTTGATAATGCGGGTACCGTGACTTGCATGGAGTTAGGATAGTGGACATGTAGTAAACTGGTTTTTGGAGAGGGAACTTGTGTCCGTCCGTTTCTCATTCGACAACGAGCACCGCGCTTACAACTTGATGGGTTGCCATGATGTATAATAGCATTGGTTCGCCCGTGTTGGGTGCGGCCAGGACCGCATTTGTTGCCAGTATGGCTTTGATTTCTTCGAGTCCGGCCGTCGCGGCATCCGTCCACTCGAAGTGTTTGGTGCACCGCAGGAGGCGATAAAGGGGTAATGCCTTTTCTCCTAAGCGGGAGATAAAGCGGCTTAGAGCCGCCATGCATCCAGTCAATTTTTGTATTTGCTTGAGGTCTTTTGGGATATCCAGTTGTGATAGAGCTCGGATCTTGGCTGGGTTTGCCTCAATTCCTCTACCGGATACAATGAAGCCCAAGAGCTTTCCGGCTGGTACACCAAAAACGCATTTTTCTGGGTTGAGCTTAATGTCATATGCTCGGAGATTGTCGAACGTGAGCCTCAAGTCGTCTACTAGAGTTTCGACATGCTTGGATTTGATGACCACGTCATCTACATACGCTTCAACTGTTTTGCCGATCTGGTTGGCCAGACATGTCTGAATCATGCGCTGATATGTCGCGCCTGCGTTTTTGAGCCCGAAGGGCATCGTGTTGAAGCAGAATGGGCCGTATGGGGTGATGAATGCCGTTGCGGTTGGTCTGACTCTGCCATCTTTATTTGGTGGTAGCCAGAGTATGCATCGAGGAAACACAATGAATCGTGTCCTGTAGTGGCGTCGATGATTTGATCGATTCGGGGGAGGGGGAAGGGATCCTTTGGGCAGACCTTATTTAGGCCTTTGAAATCGATGCATAGGCACCAGGATTTGTCCTTCTTTGGTACCATCACCAGGTTTGCTAGCCAGTCCGGATGTTTTATATCTCTGATGAATCAGGCTTCCAGTAGTTTTGCTAGCTCCTCTCCCATGGCTTGTCTCTTGGGTTCGGAGAAACGCCGAAGAGTCTGCTTAACGGGCTTGAACCCTTTTAGGATGTTCAGGCTGTGCTCGGCCAGCTTGCGTGGGATTCCTGGCATGTCTGAAGGGTGCCACGCGTAAATGTCCCAATTTTCTCGCAGGAATTCTCTGAGTGCGGCGTCTACATCAGGTTTTAGTTGTGCCCCGATGGAGGCCGTTTTTGTGGTGTCCGTTGGATGGACTTGGAACTTGACTATTTCGTCTGCCGGCTTGAAGGAGGTGGACTTGGATCTCTTGTCGAGTATCACGTTGTTTCTGTCCACGGTGGAGCGCAACACAGTTAGTTCCTCAGCCGCCAGGGCTTCAGATAATGCCTCGAGGGCCAGTGCGGTTGTCGTGTTTTCGGCGCGGAGCGCTGTGTCCGGATCATTAGAAAGAGTGATAATTCTGTTGGGTCCGGGCATTTTGAGCTTCATGTACCTGTAATGGGGTATAGCTTGAAAAATTGTGAATGCTTCTCGCCCTAACAGAGCATGGTATCCGCTGCTGAACGGGGCCACTTGAAATGTGACCTCCTCGGATCTGTAATTATCCGGCGTGCCGAACACCACATCCAGTCTGATTTTCCCTAAACAGCATGCTTCCCGGCTGGGGATTATTCCTCTAAAGGTTGTGTTGCTTCTCTCAATGCGGCTCCAGTCTATTTCCATTTTTCGCAGTGTTTCCTCATAGATGAGGTTCAATCCGCTGCCACCGTCCATGAGTACCTTTGTAAGCCGGAAGTCGTCCACTATCGGACTGAGGACCAACACAGCTGGTGCTTGGGCTGGCCAGAATTTAGGTTCATCAATGGCATTAAAAGTAATAGCCGTGTCACTCCATGGATTTATTGTTGCTACTTGGTAGACTTCGGCAAGGCTGCGGAGCGTTCGCTTCCTTGCATTGTTTGATGCGAAAGTCTCGAAGACTGTTGACACCGTACTGGCGTTTCTGGGGTGGTGCTCTGCGGATTCTGGAGTTAGAAGCTCCTCGCCACTCCTGGACACCTGCGGAACTATCCAACATGCTCTAAGGCTGTGAGTTGGTGCGACTTCCCATGAACTATGAATTTTACAGGGTCCATTGAGCCATCCCTCCAGTACGGTCCCATACCCTATAGAGGGTTTTTGTTTTTTGCTGTTTGGCTCAGGTGCCTGGCGATAATGCGCCCTTCTGTTTCGGACTTGGATTATATTCGGGGTCGGATTGTCCCAGAATTTCGTTTCGGTTTTCCGAACGCTTTCTGTCGCACAGTACTTTTGTACTATGGATGTCAAGTCGGCGAAGTGTGTAATTTCGCAGCGACTTATGGCGTTGAGGATTCTGATGTCCGTGCAGTTGTTACAGAAGAACGAAATTGCGTCCTTCTCACGGCAGTCCTTTATCATGTTCATAACCAGGAGGAATCTGGCCCAGTAGTGATGTACTGTTTCCCCGGGCTCTTGCCGTATTTGGGATAAGTCCCTTATATTTGGGTGGGCGGGTGGATTTAAATCCGGAACCTCGCCTGATCTAAGACTCATGGGCCAAGAGAATTCCGAATTCGGAAGCTTGTTTTCTTGGACGTTGTTCAATGAATCCGGCCTGCTGCCTGACTTTAGGTTCAGGGCTTGGGTGACGTCCTCCCCTCCGTGGATGTCCGGCTTGGAGGGGTCGGGAATCCGGACACATCTGGTCCTTAGGATGGGTGGGGATTCGGCGCATTGTTCTTCCACCACTTCAACGTGGTGGGTGGCCTGGGGAGAGCCGATCTCTCTCCGATCGGGTTTAAGCCCAATCTGGCCGTAATCTGCAGTGACTCCTAGGGCGGCGATGCGATCCAAGAGCTTGTTTAGGGAAGAGAGCTCCATTGGATCTAACTGCTCGGCGAGTTCCGAGCTGATCTGGAGATTGCTTTCGATGACCCGAGAGGTCATCGCCGGCGCGGCGGCCGAAGAGGCGGTCATCAAAAAACTGCCTAGCCGGAGAGTTTGGCCGACAGCCAAAGCTCCTTTAGCAATAGTGTCGTCTTTAAAGACAGGGTGCGGAATCCTTCCTGTCAATGACGACACAGAGGAACTCTCAATGAAAGCACCAATGTTGGTGTAAAAACCGGCGGATCTCGGGTAGGGGGTCCCGAACTGTGCGTCTAGGCGGATGGTAACAGGAGACAAGGGACACGATGTTTTTACCCAGGTTTGGGCCCTCTCGGTGGAGGTAAAACCCTACTCCTACTTGATTAATATTGATGATATGGGTAGTACAAGAGTTGATCTACCACGAGATCAGAGAGGCTAAACCCTAGAAGCTAGCCTATGGTATGATTGTTGTTCTTCGTCCTACGGACTAAAACTCTCCGGTTTATATAGACACCGGAGAGGGCTAGGGTTACATAGAGTCGGTTACAATGGGAGGAGATCTTCATATCGTATCGCCAAGCTTGCCTTCCACACCAAGGAAAGTCCCATCCGGACACGGGACGGAGTCTTCAATCTTGTATCTTCATAGTCCGAGAGTCCGGCCAAAGGTCATAGTCCGGCCATCCGGACACCCCCTAATCCAGGACTCCCTCATCCTCCTTAGCCTGAGCTATCTGATCTCGTAGTTTTCTGACCTCTGCATTATGCTCATCCCGATTATCCGGATTAACCTTGGTAGTCAACAATATTGCTAAAGAGTCCACCAAACCGGACAAGACTTGAACCGGCGGGCGTGCAGGGCCTCCTGCCCCGGCTGCCGATCCAGAAATCATCACCGCCACTGTTGAAAGTTGAGGCGCGAGCTGTGTGCTAGCCATGAAGATTGCAACCCGGTTTGGCGGTTCGAAGGGGTCCGGAATACTACCGCCATTGGAACCACCCCCGAACAGGCCATCCTGCACTTGATACAATGACTCGGTCTCACCGGTGGATGACTCACCATCGGAATAGATGGATGTCTCACCATCAGATATCGGTTCAGATTTGGTACCATGGATGAATCCTACGAACGCACGCTTCATGGCGGGCTGAACTTAGGCAGGGCTCGCACGCTGAGCCGTCTCGACGAGGTCCGTGCAGATGTCCAGCTCAAGGCCCGGTTCACCGATCTTGCCGATGAAGATGTGAATTCCTCCGAAGGGGACCCGGTACCAATACTCGATTGAGCCGGCGTCGGGGCCCCAGCATGTGTCGTTCATGTAGAGCTTGCCGCGACGACTCTTAGTCATCCGGCCCACTTCATATCCCGTGAGTCCTTCGAACTTGCCCTCCAAGAACTTGAAACCGTCATGAGATAGCCCCACAGTGGGCGCCAACTGTCGTGGAATTATCACGTTAGATGTCCTAGTGTAAGGACTTAGTCGTGGAGCCATCGCGACTAGGTTATCTTAGAGGGGTTAAACCGGACAAAGGACACGGGGAGTTTATACTGGTTCGGCCCCTTGCGGTGAAGGTAAAAGTCTACGATCCAGTTGTGGTGTTTTTGATGGGGTCTCGATCAACAGGGAGCAACTACGCTTTGCCTAGTTCTCGAGTTGTTGTTTTCTCCCTGAACTGCCGCCAGGTCGTCCCTATATATACACAGGTTGACGCCCGGCCGGTCTACAGAATCCCGAGGCCAGCTCATACAAGTGTCCGGCTCGGTTTCTTCCTTTACCTAAATTACAATACAAGTTACATGCCTCATGGCGGTTTACATACATGGGCCCTAATCTGCCATCGGGCTCTGGGCCTCTAAGCTTCTATAGTAATATGCCATAATCTTTGTCTTCATGGGCTTCTATATAGATGACTCCTTGTGAGGGTAATCCGGCCCCTCCTGGGCGGTTTACACTTAGTAGTTATATCCCCAACATTCCTGTTTAGTAATAAATTTTGCATCTACTTTCTGTTTAGATGTGTTTTCTTATTTTATTTAGTGTTTGTGCCAAGTAGAACCTATAGGATAACCTATGATATGAGCTAATTTGATTCTGCTGAAAAACAGAAACTTTGCGCTCACGAGAAAAAATCAATAAATCACAGAAACGTGATTTTGCATTGATTCTTTTTTCTATAGATCAATAGACAAATTTTTTAGGACGTCCTATTTTGGTAGAATTTTTGGAGTTCCAGAAGTAACCGAAAGTTACAGATTTCTACAGACTATTCTGTTTTTGACAGATTCTGCCTTTCGTGTGTTGTTTGCTTATTTTGATGCATCTATGGCTAGTATGTAAGGGTATGAACCATAGAGAACTACGAATACAGTAGGTTTAACACCAATATAAATAAAGAATGAGTTAATTATAGTACCTTATGTGGTGGTTTTTCTTACTTTCACTAACGGAGCTTATGAGATTTCCTGTTGAGTTTTGTGTTGTGAAGTTTTCAAGTTTTGGGTAAGGATTTGATGGACTATGGAATAAGGAGTGGCAAAAGCCTAAGCTTGGTGATTCCCATGGAACCCCAAGATATTCAAGAATAGCCAAAAGCCTAAGCTTGGTGATGCCCCCGGAAGGCATCCCCTCTTCCGTCTTTGTTCATTGGTAACTTTACTTGGAGCTATATTTTTATTCGCCACATGATATGTGTTTTGCTTGGAGCGTCTTGTATGATATTATTATTTGTTTGTTAGTTTACCACAATCATTCTTGATGTACACACCTTTTGGGAGAAGTCCACTTAATTGGAATTTATTAGAATACTCTATGTGCTTCACTTATATCTTTTGAGCTAGATAATTTTGCTCTATGTGCTTCACTTATATTTTTCTAGAGCATGGCGGTGGCTTTATTTTGAAGAAATTGTTGATCTCTCATGATTCACTTATATTATTTTCAGAGTCTTTTAGAACCGCATGGTATTTGCTATGGTTATAAATTTGGTCCTAGAATGATGAGCATCCAAGTTAGGTATAATAAAAACTATCATAGAAAGTGCATTAAAAGCTATGATCAATTTGATGCTCGATAATTGTTTTGAGATATGAAGGTGGTAATATTAGAGTCATGCTGATTGGGTAATTATGAAATTGAGAAATACTTGTGTTGAAGTTGGCAAGTCCCATAGCATGCACGTATGGTAAAAGTTATGTGACAAATTCGTTGCATGGGATGCTCTTTTAATTGCTTTCCTTATGAGTGGAGGTCGGGATCGCGCGATGGTTAACTCCTACCAACCCTTCCCCTAGGAGCATGCGTAGTAGTACTTTGCTTCGAGGGCAAGTAGACTTTTGCAATAAGTATATGAGTTCTTTATGACTAATGTGAGTCCGTGGACATACGCACACTTACCCTTCCACTTTGCTAGCCTCTATTATGCCGCGCAACTTTCGCCAGTATTATAAACCCATTATTTACCATCCTCAAAACAGCCACCATACCTACCTATTATGGCATTTACATAGCCATTCCGAGATATATTGCCATGCAACTTTCCACTGTTCCGTTATTATGACACGCTCCATCATTGTCATATTGCTCTTTGCATGATCATGTAGTTGACATAGTATTTGTGGCAAGGCCACCTTCATAATTTTTCATACGTGTCACTCTTGATTCATTGCATATCCCAGTACACCACCGGAGGCATTCACATAGAGTCATATTTTGTTCTAAGTATTGAGTTGTAATTCTTGAGTTGTAAATCAATAAAAGTGTGATGATCTTCATTATTAGAGCATTGTCCCAAGTGAGGAAAAGATGATGAAGACTATGATTCCCCCACAAGCCGGGATGAGACTTCGGACTTTATAAAAATAAAAGAGGCCAAAGATGCCCACAAAAAAGAAAAAAAAGGGGGGGAAGAGGAGAAAATAAAAAAATGATGAGAGAAAAAGAGAGAAGGGACAATGCTACTATCTCTTTTTCCAGACTTGTGCTTCAAAGTAGCACCATGGTCTTCATGATAGAGAGTCTCTTATGTTGTCATTTTCATATACTAGTGGTAATTTTTCATTATAGAACTTGGCTTGTATATTCCGATGATGGGCTTCCTCAAAACGCCTTAGGTCTTCGTGAGCAAGCAAGTTGGATGCACACCCACTTAGTTTCTTTGGTTGAGCTTTCATATATTTATAGCTCTAGTGCATCCGTTGCATGGCAATCCCTACTCACTCACATTGATATCTATTAATGAGCATTTCCATAGCACGTTGATACGCCTAGTTGATGTGAGACTATCTTCTCCCTTTTTGTCCTCACAACCACCACCATATGCCTCATAAAGTGCTATGTACATGGCTTGCGCTCATGTATTGCGTAAGAGTTGAAAAAGCTAAAGCGCGTTAAAAGGTATGAACCAATTGCTTGGCTGAAACCGGGGCTGTGCATGATGGGAGTATTTTGTGTAATAAAGATGAAGCATGGCCTAACTATATGATTTTGTAGGGATGAGCTTTCTTTGGCTATGCTATTTTGATAAGACATGATTATTTGTTAGTATGCTTCGAATTATTATTATTTTTATGTTTTATAAGCTTTTATCTTGAATCATTTCAATCTGAACAAATCATGCCACAATAAAGAGAAATACATTGAGAATTATGCTAGGTAGCATTCCACATCAAAAATTCTGTTTTTATCATTTACCTACTCGAGGATGAGCAGGAATTAAGATTGGGGATTCTTGATACGTCTCCAACGTATCTATAATTTTTGATTGTTCCATGCTATTATATTACTTGTTTTGGATGTTTATGGGCTTTACTTTACACTTCTATATCATTTTTGGGACTAACCTACTAACCGGAGGCCCAACCCGTATTGCTGTTTTTTTTGCCTATTTCAGTATATCAAAGAAAAGGAATATCAAACCGAGTCCAAACGGAATGAAACCTTCGAGAGTGTGATTTTTGGAACGAACGTGATCCAGAGGACTTGGAGTGCAAGTTAAGAAGCTCCCGAGGCGGCCACGAGGGTGGAGGGCGCCCCCCCTATAGGGCGCGCCCCCTGTCTCGTGGGCCCCTCGGGCATCCACCGACGTACTTCTTCCTCCTATATATACCCATGTACCCCGAAACAATCAGGGGAGCCACCGAAGGAATATTTCCGCCATCATAACTTTCTGTATCCGTGAGATCCCATCTTGGAGCCATCGCCGATGCTTCGCCAGAGGGGGGATCGACCATGGAGGGCTCCTACATCAACACCATAGCCCTTCCGATGAGTTGTGAGTAGTTTACCACAGACCTTCGGGTTCATAGTTGTTAGCTAGATGGCTTCTTCTCTCTTTGTGGATCTCAATACCATGTTCTCCTTCCTCTTCTTGGAGATCTATTCGATGTAATTCTTTTTGCGGTGTGTTTGTCGAGATCCAAT
Organism: Triticum dicoccoides; assembly: GCF_002162155.2. Classification (NCBI taxonomy): domain Eukaryota; kingdom Viridiplantae; phylum Streptophyta; class Magnoliopsida; order Poales; family Poaceae; genus Triticum; species Triticum dicoccoides. The sequence continues at coordinate 134,068,655 of NC_041383.1, read as the reverse complement.
GAATTGTGGGTTTATGATCAAGTTTATCTATGAGAAATATTTGAATCTCCTCTGAATTCTTTTATGTATGATTAAGTTATCTTTGCAAGTCTCTTCGAATTATCGGTTTGGTTTGGCCTACTAGATTGATCTTTCTTGCCATGGGAGAAGTGCTTAGCTTTGGGTTCAATCTTGCGGTGTCCTTTCCCAGTGACAGCAGGGGTAGCAAGGCACGTAATGTATTGTTGCCATCGAGGATAAAAAGATGGGGTTTATATCATATTGCATGAGTTTATCCCTCTACATCATGTCATCTTTCTTAAAGCGTTACTCTGTTCTTATGAACTTAATACTCTAGATGCATGTTGGATAGCGGTCGATGTGTGGAGTAATAGTAGTACATGCAGGCAGGAGTCGGTCTACTTGTCACGGACGTGATGCCTATATACATGATCATGCCTAGATAATCTCATAATTATTCGCTTTTCTATCAGTTCCTCGACAGTAATTTGTTCACCCACCGTAATACTTATGCTATCTTGAGAGAAGCCTCTAGTGAAACCTATGCCCCCCGGGTCTATATTTTATCATATAAGCTTTCAATCTACTTTTATTTGCATCTTTACTTTTCCAATCTATATCATAAAATACCAAGAATATATTTATCTTATCATATTATCTCTATCAGATCTCACTTTCGCAAGTGGCCGTGAAGGGATTGACAACCCCTTTATCGCATTGGTTGCTAGTTCTTTGTTTGTTTGTGTAGGTTCGTGGGACTTGTGAGGAGCCTCCTACTGGATTGATACCTTGGTTCTCAAAAACTGAGGCAAATACTTACGCTACTATTGCTGCATCACCCTTTCCTCTTCAAGGAAAACCAACGCAATCTCAAGACATAGCATGTAGTTTCACTCTCCATTGGTGGTCTCTCACACATGCTCACACACCCTCTCCCGAGGTGTCTTTCTCACACACATGCTCTCGATATAACCCTCCCTCCCTCTCGTAACCATTTATGACTATTTTCACTAACCTTTATCACAAGCACTCTTCCTCTCGCAAGCATACACACGCACAATCCCCATCGACCCTTTCTATATACATAGACCTACCTACGTGTCTCCTGTACGCACATTATCTTTAGGCCTGTCTCTCACGCATTGTCTCACACCTCTCTTCCTAATCGACGAGTATGATTCTAGCAGTGCATTCTGTAGGATGCCCCTTAAAGTTAGGTTGGATGAATAGTAATATCAAAGATAAAGGGGTTAACTTAGTCTGAGAACCTAGGGTTACAAATCCTAGACGGCTTTGTAAGTGGACACAGAGTTCTTCACAATTCTGTTGTCTTTGTCTTGTACGACTAGTCATCCATGGGTCTCCCTAAATGCGTCACGGGCCGACCAATGTGGCGCAGGACGGAACCGAACGAAGGGCCTCACCTCGACCCACTGGACCTCACGCGGTCACACACCCTCTGCCCCCATGTCTCATTATCTTCTCACACCCACACATACCAACACAGACACCACACACACAAAAATATATTCTCATGGTGCCTCTATCCCCTCCCTCTTGCATATACACACTCAAGGGAATCTCTTGCCGCGACGTCATATTCATCTCTCTATCTCTAGACCACTCTCATTTCTCGT
>NC_041383.1:134058110-134066543 GCF_002162155.2 Triticum dicoccoides | reverse complement strand
ATCCATGCCTCTCTCGAATACGTAATACACACACATACCACTCTAGGACCTGCCAAATGCATCACCTACACATTCACACATGTTACATCACGTACCCCATTGATCTAAAAAGCCCTCTCTTCACGTTTATTTCGCATACAACATTCCTTTTGAATAAAGTGTGGCCAAAAAATTATTTTAGAATTTCTACATATATACAACATTACAAAGTTATATGGAGGAGTATGAACACTAATTTGCATTGCATGCTGCCCACAACGATATTTATTCCGCACTATGAATTTGTATATTCTTATACTATACATAAAGTTAGTCATAAAGAGAAATGACGAGCATCTCTCTCTCCATTGCATACCCCCCCCCCTCTACGCCCCTTTCACGTACGCACACAAACTATCTCTAGGTCCTCTAAAAGTAAGCCCCCAGCACATTCACGCATGTTTCATCTTCCTCTCGCGATATATATAGTGACGATCATTGTATTTGAAGCGAAAGCACGATACATACATTGGACTTCAGAATCCACTCATTACGGTCACCATTTGTGCTTTGTGGTTATTATACAGTCACGGGCTCACCATACAACTTTGTATTTGCTCAAGACACGACTAGTTGACCAGTTAAACACTTCACGTGGCACCTCTAGTGTTGCATCACATTATCTCACTACCATCGGGTCAACCTGTTGGCTTGTATCTACTCTACATCTACACTCTTATTAAATACACTCTTATAAAAAAATAGAGTTTGTGATGATGGTGTGCCTGCCATCCTGCAATATAGGCCATCCGATTTATACCTGACGGATAGGAAAGAAACTATGGCAATTTTGCAAAAAGGTACCCACACACCTCTCCACATTTGCAAATAAGGCCTTCCCTCGTTCATCCTTTTCTCTCACAAGATAAACTAGTCATACAAATGCATCTTGATGTTACGTGCAACGCACGGGCATCTTGCTACTAAGAATGAAAACAAACGACAAAAAAATATTGGACGGTGGTTCGATGTCATGACCGCGGGCACAGCGGACAAGGTGGCCTTGTATTGGTATGCTGAGCCATCTGTTTTAACACACAGGAGCTGGTGTGGTGATTATACACGCATGCATGCACACGAACTGCATGCACGCAACACTCACACGAACACATGCACCCACGCATGCACGCAACACTCACATGTACACACGCAGCCACGCACACACACAACACTCACACGCACACACACGCATGCATGCACGCACACACTAGTACACCACATGACCAACACACACTCTCATGCTCAAGTGCTCAACCTACACGTGCATGCGCACACATCAGGCCCTGACAGACACATACACAACCAGGTGATTCCCGCGCACGGGTTGGAGTCTTGTCGCGCCTGCGTAAATTTGTGTTTATCTCACCTTTTCCCTATGCGAACTGGCAGGTGGGACCCACAAGGAACATGGTCAATTTAACTAGTCAACATGGTGCCACGCAGACTATTTGGCCGGTCAACAGAGTGCAATTCGATGCTGAGCCGTGAGCAAGTGACCGTATAATCACCGCAAAATGTATATAGTGACCTTAATCAGCTTATTCTGAAGTTCAGTGACCGTATTACGCTTTTCTCTCTGTAGGCCCTCCAAAACTACATCTCTACATGTTCTCGCATGTTACATCTAACAACTATGCAATACAACACTACTACTACACTCTAACACAATAAATCATATGTGTTTTTAGTTTTACTAGATATCATATTGTTACTTAATTATTCAGTTTGCATACATTAAAATTGCCTTTGAAATGTATGGCTAGTATCATCTACCACGCGGGAAAAATCCTGCCCTTTCCTGTTTAATCGGGTTTGTATCAATGGATCATGCGTAATAGCAAAACTATAGTACTATACAGTACAAGTGACAGTTCACTGGGCCGTCGTGTCGTGTACTCCTCCGTCGTAAGAGTGGAGTGCTCGCTTTCATAAATCTTCTAGTCCCTTTCGCCGACATGTGGGACATCAAGCTACCGGGTCCACGTACCATACCGGAATACAGTGCAGAGCAGCCGGGGTGAAGCACCCTAGTCATGGCGCCGGCGTAGTAATCAGCAATGAGGCGTCAAATCACAAAGCTGCAACTTTCCCGCAGTTAAGTTGGAGGGACAAAGTAATAATGCTAAAAAATAAGTTGGAGGGATGAAGCAACCATCATTTGACTCGTTGCTGAATGCGCTTCTCCCTCATCTTTTTCAAGTTAACCACGTGTTGCTTCTGCCGTTGTTCTTCCTCATGTGGGACGCGGATCGGCTTGGTAAAGCACTAACATGTGGGACCGCATGTTAGCAAACCGCCAGGACAACGTCCTCTAAAAATAAGAAACCTCCCCCGCCATCCGCGCGGCAAAATTACCTCCTTTTTACTAATCTTGATTCTATAATTTTTTAGATCAATATAATTGAGATTTGTATAGATAGCACACAGGAGCAAAACCAAGTGATACAGTTAAGGGCATACATAATGTGTAGCCAAATGTGAAAATAGCTTTTGGCATCATGGGAACCATTGTGGACGGTGTTGCCAAAGCCAAAAATGCAACGTCTCTCCTCTTTCTCCCGTGCTTGGATGCATGTACAGTATAGAGCATAGAGTCTACTCCCCTATCCCTTCTATCACAAATCACAAAGCAGTGAGGCGTCAAATCACAAAGCACGGACGAAGCAACCATCATTTCACTCTTCGCTGACTCCGCTTCTCCATCGTCTTCTTCGAGAAACCATCTCACCACACTAAGCTAGACGAACAATGCTATTGTGTACTAGTAGTACTAGTACATTTACACATCCTTTAGTTCAACGGACTTCCTGGATGCAAATAAGGCGGTTGTCTCGGCTTGCAGGCGGCACTTGCAAATGACTTATCGTGGTCTCCCTCAATGGTGTTCTCCGTCAAACGCACTTCGCCAGACCACAATGTTCGAGATATCGTCGACGTCACCGCAATGTGGAAGGAAGTCAAATATAGTTAATACCTCCATTTTTTTGTACACAAGGCCAGTATATCAAAATTACAATTTGCAAAAGGCCACTAACACTAATCGAGGCAAAATTGATGGGGTTTGCCTCGTACTAGCAACCAAGGACATTAATATCCCCAACATGCATGCGGAAGTGAGAAGGTTGGTTTGCATGGCGCTGCATTAATCAAGCAATGAGGAGTGAGATGGTTAGCTCTTTGGGCTTTGGAGAAAAAAATACGCATTAATTGACACGTGAAACGAGGATTTGTATCGATTAATCCCGCGAAGGAAAACCCCGCCTTTCTTTTTTAACACTAGTACTCCTAGTACGTACGTACTTATCCTATTTGGGTCTAGGCCTTGCATTGCCATACTTCGCCACACATTTTTGCCAAGTTTTCCTAAAGTTTTCAAAATGAAAAGGAGGTACACTTGCGCACGACTGTCGCGGTTGCGCCGCACCCTCACACGGTCGCTCCTGCACGCCGTGGTCGCACTGCACCCTCACACCATCGCTCCTACTCGCCGCAAACCCAACCAAGGGGACGCACCCTCACTGACACATGTTGTCGCATGTGAACAAACCAAACTCAGCCATCCTACCGCTGACACATAATTTTTGTTCATAGAGCATGTTTATCCAACCGCATGTTGGGGAGTATCCATACAGCCCGTGCGGTGGTTTGTTGGGGAAGAAGAAGAGGTGAGGAAGAAGGGTTAGGATACATAGGATATTCATCCAACCGCCTGAAATGGTAGACTGACCCAAGTCAGGTGACTTGCATAACAATATATGTTTTTACACAGCAAAAGATCCATAAAAACAACAACATAAAGAAAAACTATCACTGCTCGTGGAACGAGAAGGCCTCGTCGTCTTTGGCTGCCGGCGCGAACCAGCCATAGCTGCCGACGTGTGTCTCCGCACCGTGGTTGTCCTCGGCCTCTAGCTACTCGTTCATGCGGAGCGTGCGGGCGCTCTACACGGACAAGAGCACCGCACGGTTCAAGTCGAGGACGTCCGGTTCCGCCTGCAGGAGGGCCTCGATGGCAACGGCATCTGCGCGCTCCGCGTCGAGTCGAGCCTCTGCCGCCCGGTTCAAGTCCAGGACGTCCAGTTCTGCCTGCAGGAGGGCCTCGATGAGAGCGGCATCCACGTGCTCTGCGTCGAGTTGAGCCTCTGCCACCCTGTTCAAGTCCAGGATGTCCAGTTCCGACTACAGGAGGGCCTCGATGGCAGCGGCATCCGTGCGCTCCGCCTCAAGTTGAGCCTCCGCCGCCAGGTTCACACCCACGACATCCGGTTTCGCCTGCAGGAGAGCCTCGATGACAGCGGCATGCGCTCGCTCTGCGTCAAGTTGAGCCTCTACCTCACGGTCCTCCTTTGGTATCGGCAGGTCGAAACCGCTGGTCCGCCTGCACCATGGGGGACTCGGACGCTGGCACGAAGTCGACGTCCATCGTCTCATACCCATCGGAGGCCTTCTACACCGCGACCTCCGCCATGAACATTGGATTGGCTTCCTCTTCCTCGTAGCTTGGCTCCAAAGAACTCGGGGATTGGCCCGCCGCAAAGCGAGCTTGGGAATGGAGGTCCGTGATGCCGATCGCCGCCGCAATTTCCGTGCGGCGCTCCGGCGTCAGCATCTTGTAGTACATGATCTTGCGGCACACCATGGCTTTCCGACGAACTAGGGGACGCTTGATGCGGGCTAGGGGATCGAAAGGTGGGGGAATGGGCTGGAGATTAGGTGTGATTTTAGGGCAGTGGCTGGCGTAGGCCGAGAAGCGAAGGTTCTAGTGTGAATAGTGGTTCCGGTGACGACCGGTCAATCGGTTTTGACTGTATATTGCTCTTGTCGCGTTCGCGTTGCAGCCCGGCACGCTAGACCCTCCATGTCGCTCATCGAATGGAACGTGCTTCGTCTTGTGTTTTCGCTTGCTTGTGGGATCGCAGTTGAGAGCAAACTGACGTCCCTCCCCCTCTCCCGCCCGCGTCATTTATACTACCACTCCCTCCGTTTTATGCGGAGTAAAAAAACAGAGGGAGTATACTATGGATGAGGATCCCCTGACGTGGCCGAACCCATTGAGTAACTGACATGCGGGGCCTAGCAAGCATGGGGTCCGCCAGTAAGTGACCAAAAGGGAGAGTAAGGTAGGGATACCTACATCAGAGGATCCACTTCCACTACTACTCCCTCCTTCCATTTACTATACAGGGCCTAATGCATTTTTCGAGGCTAACTTTGACCAAATGTTAGAGTAATAATATATGACATGCAACTTACACAAAGCATACGTTCAAATTCGTATGTGAAAGGAGCTTCCAATGATATAATTTTCACATTATACATCTCATGTACTACTATTAATCTTGTGAATAGTCAAATGCGGTTTTGAAAAACGCATTAGAGCATGGTTAATAATATAGCTAGTCGATGGCTATAAGGAACTGCCATGTCATCTATAGCCATCTCTATTATATGCACTCATACAGTAGTGTGGGCTATAAGGTTGGCTATTTCCCACAAAAAATATAAGGTTCGCTATTGTATTAGTACTTTTTGCAATCTCCTCTCTATCTCTTTCTTCATATTTATTGTATTTAACTAGGAATGCGTATATACCTAGGCTCTTGCATGAGAGCTCACTCCCCTTACTTTTTCACATCTGTCTCCTCCACATAGGCCCTATATAAATGGAAGGAGGGAGTACTACTATGAGCACTGCATACTCTAGTATAGATGTTGTCAATACTCCACTAATACTATTGGACAGGGAGCTTAAACAAAGTTACTATTGGACTGGCTATACGTGGCGAAATCCTAGTAGGAAGAGCATGCGCGAGAACAAGCACATTCACAAGGTTGAAAACAAATTGGAAACCATCTCGAGTACAAACTAGGAGTATGTACGAATCTAACAATATTGATTGGGCGTTGTTGAATGTTGATAGTTTTTTATCAAAGTAGAGATACTTTGCCTACAAATAAAACTTATATGTAAACTAGAAAGGATAGGAGGGAGTATATTGTACATTCAAAAACGAAACGAACATTGAATACCCTTTATATATGATTTGCGGATGCTGTGATCACCGGTTCAAAATTTTGAATCCGCCTTAGGTATCACACATGCCCCCACTCATTCTCTCTCGATTTCATCTCGGGGTTAGGAGATCGATTGAAAGAGGACTAGGGTGGGTACAATACGTTCCTTTCGCTTATGAACGTACAATATACTCCCTCTGATCCCCACAGACCCCGCCTATTGGTGTCAAAACTGGCTACTCTCGGGTAGGGGGTCCCGAACTGTGCGTCTAAGGCTAATGGTAACAGGAGGCTGGGGACACGATGTTTACCCAGGCTCGGGCCCTCTCGATGGAGGTAATACCCTACTTCCTGCTTGATTGATCTTGATGATATGAGTATTACAAGAGTTGATCTACCACGAGATCGTAGAGGCTATGCCCTAGAAGCTAGCCTATGATTATGATTGTTCTTCTTGTCCTACGGACTAAACCCTCCGTTTTATATAGACACCAGAGGGGGCTAGGGTTACACAGAGTCGGTTACAGAGAAGGAGATCTAACATCCGAATCGCCAAACTTGCCTTCCACGCAAAGGAGAGTCCCATCCGAACACGGGACGAAGTCTTCAATCTTGTATCTTCATTGTCCAACAGTCCAGCCAAATGATATAGTCCGGCTGTCCGGATACCCCCTAATCTAGGACTCCCTCGGTTGCCCCTGAACCAGGCTTCAATGATGATGAGTCCGACGCGTAGTTTGTCTTTGGCATTGCAAGGCGAGTTCCATCTCCGAATATTCCAAGGTAAATTTCGAACACTTAAATCGTGTCCGGCTCTGCAAAATAATTTCCACATACCACCGTAGAGAGCACAGTACTTCATAAATTTAATCTGCTGACAATTTTTCATAGCGTGTCCTCACACCGCTGGCCTGGTTTGATACGAACCATTTTTCCCAGCCTGCCACTATACGTATTGCAAGGCGGTTTTATTGGCACGTCTTGTCGAAGCAGAGATCGTGTCCCCCTTAACTCGGGATTCTCATCAATACGGGTGCGAGTAACCCAACTACGCATGTTGGCATGACTCCTTGTTTTTAGGCATGTCCCAAACGGTCATGTTGAGGACGCGTTATATCCTCCCCCTTTATAGAGGGTCTGGGGCCTGTCTTTTTCTTCCCACACTTGCTCCTTCCTTCACCTCGAGTTCCAACACCCAAAGCTTTAGGCTTAAGCACTTCGGATCTTCAATCTTGTCCGGATCCAACCTTCAAGGTCAGTGGATGGCCTCCTCTGTCACAGAGGAGGACATTGCGAAGCTCAGAGAGGCCAGGTATCTGACCGTCGAAATCTAGCACAGGCTTCCTGCCCCAGGACAGGTCATCCCCACTCCCGAACCCAACGAGAGCGTCGTATTTATTTCCCGCTTCCTCCGAGGCTTAAGCTTTAGTCTTGATCCCTTCCTGAGGGGTCTCATGTTCTATTACGGACTAGATTTTCACGATCTAGTTCCGGATTCCATCCTTCACATCTCATCGTTTATCGTCGTGTGCGAAGCCTTCCTCCATATCACCCCACACTTCGGCTTATGGCTCAAGACCTTCAATGTGAAGCTGAAGGTGATCGATGGGCGACATGCGGAGTGCGGAGGCGCTGTAATAAGCAAAAACACCGATGCCCCATGGCCAGAAGGTTCTTTCCCGGAGGTGTCTGATTTATGGCAACGGAGGTGGTTCTATATCACAGCTCCTCGAGGCACAAGGTGGGCGTCCGCCCCTGCCTTCCGCTCGGGCCCTCCGCCTCAACCGGTGTCCTGGGTTAATGAAGGACTGGCCTAGGGACCTGCTAGTGACATAACAACACTGCAGAGCCGCATTCGGGAGCTTCTTGAGGGCATATCAGCCTCATCAAAGAAATTCAGGTAATGCTAGTCCGTTGGGTCCTGTCGTGCAAACGTCGACCTCTCCGGATGTGGGAGTTCAACCCAGAAGGATCGCGGACTATTCAACACTTCTTTGGCATGACGCTCCAAGGGATGTATAGGTTATTCTTCGGATCTCGCGTGAGGTGTGCGGACACCACTGAGGATGTGGGTTTGAACTGCAATCATCCGGATACCCAAGTAAGTAACTTTGCAACCGAACACTCTGTTCATGTTTATCATAACTTTATTCTGAAAACTGTCCGTGGTCAGGATTGGCTAAAGAAGGCGGAGAGGATCAGGTGTCTGGCCCCTCTTCCCGAAGGCTTACCAAACCCGGTACTAACTCTGATGCTGAAACACGCACCCAATAAAGTGCCATCGGGAAAAGATGAAGGGAGGAGCAAAGAAGCTGAGAACGAGCTTCATACATTGTACATCCAAACCGGGGGAATTAATGTCTCCACAAATAAGGACGG